>NC_133663.1:100412158-100683867 GCF_037893015.1 Macrotis lagotis
GCCCCAGGACCAAGGATCTGTCTGCTGAGCCAATCAATGACCCTACAGCAGAGTCAGAGTGAAAGGAGAGAGAAAATAGAGTACATGATAGTGGAGAAATAAGAAAAGAGGGAGTTGCGATCAGCAATGGCAATGGTGGAAAAATATGGAAGTAACTTTTGTGATGGACTTATCATAAAGAATGAGATCCACCCATGACAGAGTCGTTGGTGTTGGAACAAAGACTCAAGCACATTTTTTTGTTATTGTTTGGGGGAAGGTGCAGGGCAAGTGGGGCTGGGTGGCCTGCCTGGGGGCACATAGCAAGGTGATCTTTGGGTGTCGGGGGCGGATTTGGACCCAGGTGTTCCTGACTCAAGGGCCAATACTCTGTCTGCCACCCAGCCATCCCTACTATTATTACTATTTTATTATATTTTGGGTCTTTTTTTCTTGTTTTTTTTTTTGGTTTTTGCAGGGCAGTGGGGTTGGGGTGGCTTGCATGTCACATGGCTGGGTGATTGTTGGGTTTATGAGGCTGGATATGGGCTCCCCTGCTTGTGGCTCCAGGGCTGGTGCTTCATCCATTGTGCCACCTGGCCATACCTACAATTATTACTATTACTTTTTTTTAAATTTTAACTTTTTTCTCTCCCCTTTACTTTTTTCACCCAAGCAAGTCTATCTATATTCATGGGGGAGGAGGGGTATTTTGTTTACTTGTAAACAAGAATATTTTATTAATGTAAAAAAAATTTGTACAAAATGAGAATAAAAAAATAAACTTAAAATAAATAAATAAATAAATATATAAAGTGACTGCAGACAACATTAAAAGCTTGGAAATCTACCTCCTAAGACAAACCCAGAAATTATATGAACATAATCACAAAACATTTTTCACACAAATAAAGTCAGATCTAAACAATTAGAAAATATGTCAAATGTTCATGATTAGGTTGAGCTAAATATAATAAAAATGTCAATTCTACTCAAATTAAATTACTTTTTTCAGGACCAAACTCCCAAATAACTATTTTACTGTGCTAGAAAAAAAAACAGCCACAAAATTCATTAAGAAAACTGATGAAAAAAATAATTTAAAGGAAGGTGGCCTTGCTCTGCCATATCTAAATTATACCATAAAGAAGCAATAATTAAAACTGCCTGGTGCTGGTTAAGAAATAGTGGAATGGACCAGTGGATTAGGGTGATTCAAAAGAAATAATAATAAATGACTACTGTGATTTACTGTTTGACAAATCCAAAGATATTAGTTTGTGAGATAAGAACTCACTAGTTGACAAACATTTGGGGGAAAATGGAAAATAGTTTGGCAAAAATTAGGCATACTTATTTCACACCATATACTAAATTAATGTCAAAATGGACACAGAATTTAGACATAAAGACTAATACCATAGTATAATTAACAGATAAAGAAATATTCATCTGATGGATCTATGGAAATTGAAGAATTTTATGACCAAACAAGAAAGAGAGTGTCCATTATAAATTGCAAAATGAATGATTTTGATGATATTAAATTCAAGAATTTTTACACTAATTAAACTAATGCTGCCATGAGTAGAAGGAAAACTGGAAACTAGGAAACAATTTTCACATCTAGGCCTTCTGATAAATGTCTCATTTATAAAATATATAAAGAATTGTATCAAATTTATAAGCTTATAAGTCATTTTGCAAATTGCTAAAGAGTCGAAGATTATAAATAGGCATTTTTCAAGCAAAGTAAGTAAAGGTATATGTATTCATATGAAAAAGTGCTCCAAATTTTTACTGATTAGAGAAATGCAAATTAAAACAACCATGAGGTTGAACCTCACTTTTATCAGATTGGCTAAGATTACAAAAAGGGAAAACAGTCAATGTTGGAGAACTTGTAGGAGGATTGGTACATTAGTGCATTGTTGATAGAGTTGTAAACTAATCCAACCATTCTGGCGGACAATATAGAACTCTGCCCAAAGAGCAAGAAAATTGATCATACTTTTTGTCTCAGCAATACCAATACTGGGTCTATATGCAGAAAAAATTATCATAAATTGGAAAGATGCTACCAAATTCAAATATTCATTGGAAAATCTTGTTTGTAGTGGCAAAGAATTGGAAATTGGGAGGATGCCCATCAATTTATGAATGTTTGAACAATTTATGGTATATGAATGAAACGGAGTACTTTGTTCTATAAGAAACAATGAATTGTAGAACTCTTGAAAAACATGGAATATATTACAAGAATTAATGCTAAGCAAAGGGAAGAGAACCAAGAGCATATTGTACACATTAACAACAATATTGTGAGTTCATCAGCCTTTATGGACACTGCTTCTCTAAACTGTTCAGAGAACTAGAACAACCTTGGCAGATCTGTTAGGGACCAATACTATCCCCATCCAGAGGACAAAAAAGGAATACAAAACAAAAGAAACAGACAAACAAAAAAAATTCCTACAGAATCTGAATGAAAATTACTTTCACTTTTTAAAAAAATATTTCTCTTTTATTTTTCCTTCATATCTCATTTTTTTCTTTTTCCCTTAGTGCTAATTCCTCAAACTGAAAATGGCTAATCTGTAAATATTTTAAACACAAATGCATATGTACAATGTTTGCTACTATGGGGGGGGGTCTGGTAAGGGCGGATGGAAAGAAATTATATAATTTATAAAAATTCATATGACTGTAGATGAATATTGAAAATAAAACATTCTTAACCTGCAATTGGAAAAAACAGTACAAAATTTCATTGGGGTATAAAGATCAATCTCTACCCATGCCCTCTCTCTAAGTATGTTTCTTTTAACTATTCTAAGATAAATACAATTCTCAAGAATTACAAGTATTGTATTTCCATGTAGAGATGCATGGCATTTAATGTTATTTACTAAAGTGTTTCCCCTTTCCTTTTACCTTTTTATATGTCTCAAATCTTGTATTTGAGGATCAAAGTTTTCTGTTTACTTCTGATCTTTTTATCACATAATTTTCCAAATCCTCTATTTCATTGAAAATCTATGTATTTCCCTAAAAGTAAATGTTGAATTTTGCAGGGTAGTTGATTCTTGGTTGTAATTCAAGGTCTTTTGCCCTCCAGTATGTCACATTCCAAGACCTCTGATTCTTTGGAGTTTAAGCTGATGAATCCTCTGTAATCTTGACTGTGGTTCCTTGGTATTTAAAATTACTCCTTTTTGGCTGCTTGAAGTATTTTCTCCTTCAGTTGAGTTATAAAATTTGTCTATATTATTCTTTGGAGATTTTTATTCTAGGATCACTTTCTGGAGATGATTTGTGTCTTCTTTCAAGGACTATTTTGTCTTCCTGTTCTAGGATATTAGGACAGTGATATTTCCTGAAAGGTTCTTTTTAGCTTATTTTTTGATTGAGGCTCTCAGATGGAGCAATAATTCATAAATTATCTCTCCTAGATCTATTTTCTATGTTGGTCATTTCTCTGAAGAGGTACTTCCCATTTTCTTTTTTTTTTTCAACTTTTTGATTTTATTTGATGGAATCTTGGTGTCTCATGGAGACATTCATTTCCATTTGTCCAATTCTAATTTTAAGATTTTTTTTTTTCTTCATTTAACTTTTATGTTTTCTTTTTCAGTTGGCTATTTTGGTTTTTGATGTTATACACTTTTTCCAGTTGGTTATTTTTATCTTTAACAAAGCAGATTTCGTCAGTCAATTTTTCATAATTCTCCTTCATAGCTCTTATTTCTTTTCTCCATTTTCCTAATTCTTCTCTTCTTTGATTTATACAATCCTTTTTTTGTTTTTTTTTCAAGAGGTCTTTTTGGATTTGAGACTAATTCATAAACTTCTTTGAGTGTTCACATGTAGGGTTTGTGTCACTGTTTTCCTCTACTGAGATGGTGTTTTTATCATCTCTATCAGACTAATAGTTCTCTATGGATAGTGCTTTTTTTTTGCTCATTTTGATATTTGAGCTCTGGCATAGAGAGTATAGTAACAAGTTTGTTTTGCTGGGGCCAGGATCTGTTCCTTGTCATATTGCTTGCCTATGACACTTCCTCTTAAGTGGCTTGAGCCATCTTAGGATAGAGCTGACTTTCCACTTACCTATGCAGTGGTTTGTTTCCTGTGTTAGGATAGTTCTACACAGTCCCATCTGCTGCACCAGATTCCCAGGGATCAAATATTTTTCTTTTGGGTCAAGGTGGAGACACTCACTACTGGTCTGATGTATTGCAGTTTTGCTGAACCTTGACCTGAGCTTCACTGTGACTAAGAACCTCCTACTGTATTTCTAGTTCTCCCATCTGTACTTGACTATTTTTTACTTTTACCCATTTGAGACAGACCTTTACTGAACTTCCTCCACTAAATATTGAATGGAGAACCTGTTTCATCAATTTTTTGTGGGATCTGAAGCTTTAGGGTCTGTGTACAGGCTTCATTTAAAGTTGATTTGGGGAAAGCATTCTATTTCATCCAATGCTGTTTGTTTGTTTGTTTGTTTGTTTTTCTGGGTACTATTCTAATTGACTAATATAATTATGCTCACCATTTTGGAAAATAATAAATAAATGAATTGGTCATGTTAATTGAAGTTGTATTCTTTTCCCCCATTGATATGGTACCAAGTATCATATTTCAAACCATTATAGCTTCAAATAATGCTACTCCAGATATATCTGGCCACTTAAGAATATTCATTATTTGTTCATTTCTGAAATTAACTTTAAACATAAGTTAATCTTCTCAAGATACATTTTTTTCCTTTTTACTAGTTGACTTGGTTTATATAATTCTGATTAAGGAAACTACTAACTGCAAAGAAGTAAGAAAATGAAATGTAGAGCTTAGATAATAAACTTCTTCAATATGTGAATGTTTCTGAAATGTCATTGATTTAGATATTTTCTACAACACTAAAAGTCACAACCCATCCCCACCATTTTCTGCTTCTTGTACATATTCACCTGTAATCTGTAACACATCCACTCAATCTTCTGATGGGCTTTTGCTCAATATCACTTGAAATTTATCCCAAAGAAATAACAGGACTACTCATTCATTATCTTTCCATCTCCTTAAGAACAAACCCACCTTTTTTTCAAATATGTATCAATTCATACATCAAGTATTCTTACACTTCCTCTCCAGTAGGATGAAGCCAGTCACTATACCTACTAAAAACTTCTCTGCAGTTATTTGGCATAATTTGCAGACTGCATATGAACAGAATAATCCATTCCTGAACAGTTGGCCTGATAGCACAAATTTAACGTTTGTATAAAGGGGCCCTAGAATTAAACAGAGTAAAAAACCCCATCCAATGAAGGATTACACTATTAAATGTTCCTGAATTCTGTGATTTTTATATAATTACTTCTATTTTATTTTCTTATGTTGTTGTCCTTTAATATATAATACCCTCAAGAATTGTAAATAACTATTAAACTAAAATACAAAAGCAAGTCCTTGACAAATTTTAAGGAATTTAAAACATTTTTGTTCAGAAATTTTTTTCATTGTACTGTATAAAAAAAACTATTTTAATTAATTAAATGTTTCCCAACTCAAAGATGTAAAGTCAATGAAGCTCTCATGGTAGAAATCCTTGGCATCCTTCATTGTCTTGCTGAGTGAACAATCAACAAACATTAACTATGATGAGTGAATGTGTCAGACAATTCAAGTACCTTGCAACTAAAATAAATATATAATCTTTAGATTCAAGAAAATTTAATCAAATTCCAAAACTTTTAATATATTTTATTTTGAAAAACATTTTTGAATTATGCAGAAGAGTTCTCAGCAAAAAAATACTGAAAAAATATATATAGGCTTGCTTCTTTTGATTTAACCATGTAAAACAACATCAAAATATAGATGTTAATTTTAAAATGTTTGACTTTATGTCTTTGAATGAAGAATAGCCTTTCTTTTCTTTGTAATAGCATTAGGTCAAATTTAATATGAATAAAAGAATGACAATAAAAATTCAATTATTTAATGAATATTATTTTAATTTTAAATTTATTCAATATGTGATTACCAAATATGATAAACAGTCAGTTGGCCAAAAGATTATAAAACTCTTAATATTTGGGGAAAAGACATTGGGAAATTTTTCCTGGAGGAGCAACTTAGACCATATCTGTCCCTTTTGAAATGAAGTTATTCCTATGAGACAAAATTCAGAGTTTGCCTTATTACTTATCTTTGAAATTTTTACCTAAAATTAATAAAGATAATGTATCATTGAAATTAAACTTAATTAATAATTATTATGTTTGAAAAAAGTACTATTGAGGCTAAGCAGAGATAAATGAGATACAACCTATGTCCTTAAGAAATTTCTAATGTAGTTGGAGAACATGACACATAGATAAGCAATTATTTTACACACTAAGACATAATAATTATATACAAATAGCATAAGTTTATAGCACATAAGAATAAAGACATAAAGAGTCTAGGTATTAAGCCTTTAGAATTTGGGATTCTGGGAGTCATTAATATAGAATGAGGAAGAGACACAGTCAAGTCTGTTGCAAAAGAAAAAATCAGTCATTGCTATGAATTTTGAATTGGAGGGTAAAGAGACTAGAAACAATAAGTGCGTTTAGAAGTTTTTCCAAATATCAAGTAGGTAAATTTAAAGCATTGAGTAAGGTGGTTGGTGGTAATAGTTGATAAATGATGGAAAATCATATAGTCATATTCTATAGTACTTCTATAGAATTATCTCATGAATATAGTTGTGTTTTTTTTTCTCAACAGAATGAATCAGAATTCGATGATTCCTTCTTATCTTGTCCAAGTCCTTAGGCAAATTCCCTATGAAACAGTTGCCTCATGTTTTGGGAAACACATAAAGGTAAAATTAGTTAAATTTGTCAATTTACTGGATATGGAAGGTGAGGGGAAAGATTGCTAAAAAATAAAATTAATATATGCCACCAAGATATCTGAGTTGGTAAGCACTCATTAGCTTGTTGCAAATAACCATCCCGGCTTCATGAAAACACCTTTCTTTCTTACTTTCAAAGGTTTTTCCTCTATGTTTGTCAAGAAATCTAGAAAATGAATAATCATTTTGTCTTACATAACAATTGCCAGGGAAAATCATTTTCAACAATTAAATCAGAGTACAATTTTTTCCAGGTCACATTGGTTCTTCTTAAAGTAGCTTTTCTCAGTGAGTTGCATATCCATACAAACTCCTGTCTTTTTTGGATTCTAATAAATTATCTATTTTATATGATACATCTTTATATAATTTTAATATTAATTCATTAATCTATTTTCCCTTTATTTATTTGGACATTGGAATAATACTAAAGCAAACAGAACCAATAGACTTTGATAATAGATGACAATTTCTTCTTTTATATCTTGTTTAAATTTTTTTTTGAGATTGATATATCTTCTCTTAACTTTTTAAAAGTGAAAGGAATTCCAAGACAAAGATAGTGACTTATATTAAAAACTTTAATTAAGTTTACCTTGAACATATTATGTGAACATATATTTCACCAGGGTCAACAGAATCTGCATCAAATGAGTAACAAATGAGGTCAAATTATCAAGTATAGTCCATGGAGATTTGTCAGAATTACAGCATAACTAATATGTGCTTTAGTTAAATGATTAAGTAGGTGACATTTATATGTGACCTGATTAGTATGGCTGATCCCAATGACAAAAATCAATCTGATGAAGCAAAATGCAATTTTTTATAATTTCTCCTATAATAGTTTATTTTAGAAGTTTCACTTAATTTTGAAGAAAATATCTTTTCCAACAAATATTATACTTAGGGCATGATGCAACAAAAATTCCTTTGATAATGAAACAAAATCCTTATTTTATAAAAACCATAGGTTTCTCCTTTTGACATAATATAAAACAGACTTTTTATTTTGACTTTTCAGGTCAAGCACAGTTTAATTTTATTTTTTAATTCCTTTTATTTTCCTTAATCCCCAACATTAATTATGAGTTCTAAAGAAACAGGTCAACTACTTGTCTTCTGATTTCCACCTTTTCTTTCTTAGAGTTGTTTATACACATAGATGATTTGATCTCTTTCAGGATGATAGTTTCTAATTTCTGACTAATGCAGTCCTCTACTCTTTTTTGATACTGTCTTTGAGATGAAATCTTCTCTGATTACCTAGATGAAAAAATTATATTCAATACATTTTCATAAAATATTTCATATATATATATATATACATGCATTCGTGTCTGTATGAGTATACACAATACATGTTTATCTATATATGCATGTATATACATACAGAGATACATTTATACAGGTACATGCACAGTTTGCCTACACATGTCCATATCTATTTATGTGTGCACATATTAAACACAGGTATATATAAAATTATGTGTATCTCTATGAAAAGATATTTATACTTATCTAAAAATCTAATTCACTTTATTAGATTAGAAGACCATTGAAGTTAGGAATTATCTAAGTTTTTATCTTTATGTTGCCAGAATTGAGCAAAGTAACCTGAATGCATCACACTGATAATAAGCATGGATAAATTGACATGAACTTAACTGATCTAGCCATTTTCAAGGAAGGTTTTCTGAGATATTTTTTCTGGCTTCATTAATGATTCATTTTTATTATTCTTTCTTTTTTCACCACAATATCTTCTGATGGATTGAAGTCTTTTAGGCAAATGAATCACCACATAAACTATGTCTTGAGTAGATCTGATTACTCAGCGCAATCATAGATCATCTTTTCATGAATGACACATTCATGCTATTGTTCTTTTTTTGGCTACAGTTATTTTGCTTTTATTTTTTGAAATTTATTTTTTTCATTCATATGCACAAGTAAAATTTTAAATTACAAAATATCTTTCCACTTTCCCTACCCACCCCACTTCCATTAGCAGTGACTAATCAGGTTGGTATTGCACATACAAATTTTTGTTAAACATATTTTCACATTAGTCATTATCACTGTGAGGTATTAGGATTAAGGGAAAGAGATATATGAGATGTTTTTCATAAAGTGTTAATCAGAACACTAAGGTTGCTGTGTTTTGTTTTGTTTTTCTTCCTCTGGATGGGAATAACATTGTCCACAACCAGTCTAAACCAGTTGTGCTAGCTCTCTGAACTATTAAGAGGAGGTGCTTCCATCAAATTCGATCATCTCACAATGTTGTTGTTAATGTATACATTGTTCTCTTGCTTCTGCTCCTTTCACTCAACATCAGATCCTAAGTGGACCATCATATAATCTGCAAAGAGTTACAACTATGCTTCCTCATTGTCAATTCTGATTCCTTCAAATTCTTTTTCTTCTCACGCTACCCCTAGCATTTCTAATACTATATTGAATAGTAATGGTGATAATGGGTATACTTGGTTTTACCCATGATTTTGTTAATGTTCTGAGTTTATTCCCATTACATATAATATTTGTTGTTGGTTTAATAGATACCATTTATTATTTTAAGGAAAAATTCATTTATTCCCAACCTTTTTAGAGTTTTCAATAGGAAGGGATATTATATTTTATCAAAGGCTTTTTTTAGCACCTATTGACATAATCATATGATTTCTGTTAGTTTTTCGACAGATATGTACAATTATGTTGAATATTTTCCTAATATTGTACCATCTCTGCCTAACTAGTATAAAGCCCACCTGATCATGGTGAATTATCCTAGTAGCAACTTGCTATAATCTCATTACTAAAATTTTATTTAAAAATTTTTGCTTCAGTATTCATTATTCAGATTGGTCTATATTTTTCTTTTGCTGTTTTGTTTCTTCCTGGTTTAAGATATCAGCACCATCTTTGTATCACAAAAAGAGTCTGGCACACTTTCTTCACCTATTTTTTTAAATAGTTCGTGTAGAATTGGAATTAATTATTCCTTAATTGTTTGGTAGAATTCACTTGTAAATCCAATTGGACCTGGAAAATTTTGCTTAGGGAGTGTATTGATGGTTTCTTCAATTACTTTTTTTTGAAATGGGGTTATTTATACAATTAATTTCCTCTTCAGTAAACCTGAGCAATTCATATTTTTGTAAATATTCATCCATTTCATTGAGGTTATCCAAATTATTGGTATAGAGATCAGGCAAAGTAGCTCCAGATTATCTCATTAATTTCCTCCTCATTGGTGTTAGTTCACACTTTTCATTTTTGATACTCGTAATTTGGTTGTCTTTCCTGGTTTTTTTATTAGATTAACCAAAGGTTTGTCTATTGTATTTTCTTTTTCTTAAAACCAACCTTTAATTTGATTTATGAGATCAGTGGTTTTATTGATTTCAGTTTTATTAAGCTCTCCTTGATTTTCAGAAGTTCTAATTTGGTATTTAATTGTTGATCTTTAATTTGTTTTTTCCCTAGCATTTTTAGTTGCATATCCAATTCATCGATCTCCTCTTTCTCTATTTTATTCTTATGGGCATTTAGAGAAATAAAGCCCCCCCCCCTCAAAACTGCCTTGGATGCATCCCATAAATTTTGGCATGAGATCTCATTATTATCATTTTCTTGGATATAATTATTGATTTTTCCATTTTTTGCTAATTGATCGAAGCATTATTTAAAATTAAATTATCTAGTTTCCAATTAGTTTTTGGTTTATCTTTCCATGACCTTTTTTACATGTAATTTTTATTGAATCATGGTCTGAGACGTTTTATTTATTATTTCTACCTTTCTCCATTTAATTATAATTATAATTAATCAGGTATCAAGAATCACAGTTTGATTTTTTGAGACTGCTTGATAAACTCATATTGTTATCAAGATAACACCATAGATTGTGCCATAGATTTGTACCCCGAATCCATAGTCAGTTTTGATATAGATGTCACGTACTGCCAAGAAAAAGGTGCATTCTTTTCAATCCCTGTTAAGTTTTTTCCAGAGTTCTATCATAACTTAGTTTTCTAGGATTTCATTCACCTTCTTAACTTCCTCCTTGTTTATTTTGTGGTTAGATTTATCTAGGTCTGACAGAGGGAGATAAAGGTCCCCCATTATTTTGCTGTCTATATCTCCTTGTAATTCACTCAGCTTTTCCCTCTAGAAATTTGGATGCTACACCAGTAGGAGTGTACATGTTTAGCGAAAATATAGCTTCATTACAAATAATACCTTTTAAGATGTTGTTTCCTTTCTTATCCCTTTTAATGTGATTGATTTTTGTTTTTACTTTTTATGAGATTAGTATTACTACCCCCAGATTTTTTTTGCTTCCATTGAGTCACAATATATTTTGCTCCAAACTTTTACCTTTACCCTTCATCTATCTCTCTATTTCAAAAGTGCTTCTTGTAAATGACATATTGTAGAATTCTAGTTTTTAATGCATTCAACTTTCCACTTCCATCTTATGGACAGTTTATCCCATTTCCATTTATAATTAAAATGAATAATTCTTCATTTCCCTCTATATTATTTCCATTTATATTTATCTCTTTCCTTTTCTCTTATTCCTTCACATCAAAATTTTATTACCCTTCCTCTTTGACTTTTCTTTTAAAAATTTAACTTTCAGTTCATTTTCATCTATACCTTCCCTTCACTTTTATCAGTCCCTTCTTCCCTTATCTTTCCTTTTTCCAGTCCCCCCTTCCCTTTAGATCAGGATAGATTTTTAAACCCAAGTGGGAATGTATCTTATTCCTTCTCTGGGACAAACCTATTGGATGGAATTTACTCAGCTTTCACACTTTCCATGCTTTCCCTCTAAAATTATAAATCTTTATGCCTCTTCCCATGGTGTTATTTATCACTCTAGTACTATTACTCAGGTATCAACAAACACAGTTTGATATTTTGCCTGCTTGATAAGCTCATATTGTTATCAAGATAACTCCATAGATTGATTGCTTGATTGCTTGATAAGCACCATTGTCTCAACTTACTTCAAATTATTACTTATGCTCATTTTTTCAGTTACTCCCTTTTCAAGTACTCACCAAGTCACACAATACTCCTCATGAACCAAAGTATCATCAAAAGTAATGTATTTCTTGAACTATTTGTTCCCCTCCCCCCAAGCCTATTTTCTCTCACACTTCATCCCCCTCTCCACCCAGGGTACTTAGTCCCATATTAGGTGAAGCAAGGATTAAATCAAACCCTGAACTAATTAACTAAAGAGATCTTACAGATCTCTAAGTAATGGAAAATTCTGAAGGTCTAACTAATTGCAATTTATTGGAAACGCTGACTCAGAACTGTTCAGTTTATGATGACCTCAATAGACAAGGTGCTAAGCAAAATTAAAGTAATTCAATAGTAAAAGAGACATTTATGTATAAAGTTATCACCCCTGCTTTTCATCAGGGTTGTCTCAAACATAGTGAAGTCATCTGGAACCTTTTCAATAGACAGATAACATCCAGCTACACCCATATCCTTTAAGTCAATCTCTTCAATTATATTTGACCTTTTAACTATCATAACAGTAGTAAAGTTCTCAGGGATTAGAAGTGTTATATCTCCCCTTTTAAGGTTGTATACAATGTGATGGTCTTGACCAACATTTATTTTGTTCTGTTTTTCCTTCCTCTTTTCATTTACGTTTTTATGCAACACTTGAGTCATGAATTTGGCAATTGAACATACTGTTCAGTTTAGTTTTTTATGTCAGAAAATTCTGGAAGTCCTCTATTTCACTGAACATCAGTCTTTTGTCCCTGACAATATGCTTTGCAGTATAATGCCTTCTGATCTTCTAGTTCTTCTGATCCTTCAGTGTTGAGGCTGATAGGTCCCTTGTGAGTCTGAGTGTGTTTCTTTGCTGCTTGTTATATTCTCTCCTTTATTTGAGAGTTGTGGAATTTGACTATACCAGTCCTTGGAGTTTTTATCTCAAGTTCTCTTTCTAGAAGTGGTTATGTTGTTTTCTTGTTCTAGCAGACTTGGTCAGTTTCCCCTTATAATTTCCTGCATGATGTTTTCCAGGTTCTCTTCTTGATCTAGGCTTTCTAGTAGCCCGATGATTTGTAGATTGTCTCTTCTGGATCTATTTTCAAGGTCATTTGTTATCCCTAAAAAGTACTTTACATTTTCTTCAATTTTTTCAGAGTTTTTGCTTTATTTGATGTAATCTTGAAGTCTCATACATTCATTGCTTTCTACTTGGTGAATTCTTGTTGTTAGGATTTAATTTTCTTCAATTACCTTTTGTATTTACTTTTTTAAAGTATTGAAATCTCTGGTCAATTTTTCCTAATTTTTCTGCATGACTCTCATTTCTTTTTTCCCATTTTTCTTTGTCTTATCTTCTTTGTTTTTTAAATAATTTTTAAGCTCTTCAATGAGTTTTTGTATTTGACTCCAATTTATAGACCATTTTGATACTTCCACTGTGAGTGATTTTTTTTTACCAGTTTCTTCTTCAGAATGTCATTTTCATGGTCTTTGTAAAGTAATTTTCTATAGTGAGTGCTCTTTTAGCTTTTTTTGAACATCTTCCTTGTTGTTATTTTAGCTCTACTCTTTGGGAATAGGGAGTATAGATAGATCCAAGCTTTCTGTTTGCTGGGGTTGGGATTTGATCCCTGGATTGTCATTAGTCAAAATGTTGCCTAAGCAGTCCAGGCCTTGCCTTTGCAGAGGTTTTCCTTCCTCCTTTATGTCCAGGTTCTGTCTTAGCAATGCTTTCTTCCTGAGTCCTGTTTTTGACCCCACTGTTCCCAGGGTTGAGACTTTATTTGGTTTTGGGATCCTCCCTGCTGGCTTCCAATCTTGCTGTTGGGACCTCTGCTCAAGCTTTTGGGATGGGACCTGGATTGCTCTGTGACTAAAGGCCTCCTGCTGGACTTCTGAATTTCCTGCCTCCTGGGATTCCCTTTTCCCCCCTGAGAGACAGACCTTCACTGAAGATCCTCCATGATGTCTACAGTTTAAAACTTCTTTGAATCTTCTCTTTTTCTTGGTGGGATCTGAAGCTTGAATGTCAGAATAGAGGTTTCATTTATGTTTGGTAGGGAAAATCTCCAGGAGTATATTAGTTTCATACCACCATCTTGCCTCTGCCCTGGAAGACTCATGTTATTATTCTTACCTGGAAAATTAAAACAAATCCTGAGATAATGTATTCAAAAGATTTCATAAATTATAAAATGATACATGAATAAGAATTATCAGTAGCATATATCTATATATGTATATGTTTATGTATAGATGCATGCATATATATTTTATAATGCTAAGCTTGTCATGGTTGTCATTGTCATGATTGTCACTATGGTCATCCTCCTCCTCATCATTATCCTTATCTTCAGCATCACAATTATCTCATTATTCTCATATTGTTCAACAAAGTTAGAAGAGAAATCATCCTGTTTTGTGTTCTCTCTTGCTGTTGTTTTTCTATGTTTATTCTTATAAGGACCATTCCACATCTGGATAAAAAATCAACTTTTCTTCACTGAACAAAGCAAATACATACAAATTATCTTCTGGGGGCTCTCTGAAATTACTTTCTTGACAAATCCAGTGGCAGACTTAATAATAGGCATCATCTATATGATCTCTTCTTCTTTGACAGGTTTGATTTCTTCAAGTCCTCTATATTTTCAAGTACTTTTTATTCCATATTTTGGAGGTTATAATAGTCCAAACAATAATATTCTCAGATTTCTATGGATGAATATTTTGTCTTGTCAAATGTGCACAATTGTTTAAAACATGATTGGATTTTATTTATAGTGCAATTCCCCCTTTTGTCTACATTATGGATAGAAGTCATAAGTAAAGTACAAAGTAGGAGATCATGCAAAGAGACAAGTCATAAACATGAAAATAAAGTCATTATAAGATTCAAGTAAAAGAATTGGAATTTTGCATTCATTTCTTAGCATGTCAGAAGCAAAAAAGTAAACTTTAAAAAAGTGAATAAAAGCAAAGATTTTGTGCATCTGAGTCAGTGGAAAAATAAATTTTATGATGTTTACATGATGTCAAATATTCAGATTCAAATGATAAAAAATCTAGTCAAATATATTCTTCTTTAATTTTTTAGAAGAGAAGCAAAGAATTTTTTCAGTTAGTCCAATTCTTGTCAATTCAAATAAATTCAAAGACCATTTAATAAACCCCAATAAATATATTTCTATATTTGTTTTGACAATTGTGATTAAATTTATTGAGAAAATTTTCTATAATGCCTTAATTTCTCTTTCCTCTCTCTTATTAATTCTATAGTGTAGCTCCTGAACTCATCATTCAACTAAACCTAAGCTCTCCTAATTTACTCATGATCTCCCAATTGTCAAATCTAAGACCTTTTGTTAATTCTCATTGTTCTTGACCTTTCTCTACCCTGTGACGTTGTAGAACAGAGATATCATTTCATACCATGAACTTTGCTTTGGAAGTTTGTGAGATGTTGGAATTGATCATAAAAATTCAAACTTTCCAGATTTCCTCTAAAAATAAAAGGCCTCATGGTGAAAATTTTTTGGTGAACTCCAAAAATAAACCAGTGTTGGGATGTCCTCCTAGGACAATTGGAGAAGGGATCCATTGAAAGATCCCAGAACAGAGATTCAGAACAAGGAATGGTAAACAGCAAGCTGTGAGCCCTGGTGACAACTGGATTGGGAGGTATTCTCAGCTTCAGTCACAGGAATTCTCAACTCTGGAATTGTATTGGGAGTTTGGTATCTGAGTAAGGAAAGAGTGAGGGAACTCATAAGGCACACTAGGACCAGTTGTGAAGCCAAGAAGTGGTTCCTGTCAAGAAGCACGCTCCTGGTGAGCGTAGAAGTAGGAGCTATAGGATGCTACTAGCAGTGGACACTTAAAGGAGAACTGAGTTTTTGATCTTGGTTCCAAGCCAAAGGGGAGAACTAAAGGTTTTTGTGACAGGGGGGAGAAATAAAGGTTAAAGACATTGAAGGGTTCTCTGGGAGTAAGATTTATTACAACAGTCTTCTGAGGGACTGTAGCTATGACTTAGAGAAGGAAAGAAGTACAGAAATTAGACTTAGCACAAAGCTCTAAAAATAAAAGACTGTAAGAAGAACCTAAGGACAGAGACACCATCTCCTACACTCCAGGATTGAATGGGAATATAATAGCAAACTGCCATGTTTTTAATATACAGGCAAACACAAAGAACCCAACCATAGATGATTAAAGAAGACTGAGGTCCATCTGCAGAGAAAACAATAAAAGCTTCTCTTTCCCACAATTGTAATTTGAAATGGTTTTCTACCAACCAAAAATGCATAGAAGAATTAAAGAAGACTTTGAAATCAGATATACTGAGGAAAAATTGGAAAAATATGAGCAATTTAAAAAAGCAAATATGAGCAATTAAAAATTATGAAAATAAGTCAAAGAACTGGAATAGGAAATCAAGAATATCAAGGAAGAAAACAACTACTTGTAAATGGAATTGGGCAAGAAGTTAAAGTAGTAATAAAAATACCAAGAAATAATAAAACATAATTTATAGAATAAAGAAACAGAAATATGAAACATCTCATAAGAAAAACAACTGATCTGGAGAACAGCTAAAAAACTAAATATAAGAATAATTACACTACCTGAAAGTTAGAATAAAAAAGAATCTTGCTAAAATAAGAAATAACTTTTAAAATTGTGATGAAATGTTAGAACAAAAAGGGAAGGTATAAAGAGGGGGAAAATTCACCAACCATCACCTGAAAGAAATTTTAGAAGGAAAACTTACAGAAATATCATAATCAAATTCCCTAACTTCCAGATTAAGGAAAAATATTACTAACACCACCAACAAATCAAGTATAGCAGAGAATTGCACAAAACCCAGTACTGGCTACAATAAAAGACTGCAGGTCTTAAAACGCTAAATACCACAGAGCCAAAGAACTGAGGTTGAAACTGAAAATATAATAGCAGAAAAGTTAAACATAATCCTGAACAGAAAAAAGGAAATATTCTATGAATTGTCAAACTTTCCAGAATTTGTTGGAAAAAGACCTGAATTTAATAGAAAATATGACATACAAAACCTAAAACAAATAAAAAGTAAATGTCAAAAACTGATTATAAGGGACTCAACAATGAAAAAAAAATTAGTATTTAATCTATGGAAAATAAACCATATGTCTAAGATTCTCATTTGTAATTGAGTAGTTCAAAAGAAAATTGGGGGTAGAACTGAGAGCTGAGTATGGCAAAATTCTAAAAAGTAAATTATGTTGGAAAAAATAAAATTAAGTAAATCTCAAATGAGATGCAATGGAAGAATTCTTCAAGGTTGATTAGGTTAAGAATTAGA
The DNA here is from genome assembly GCF_037893015.1 of Macrotis lagotis. Lineage (NCBI taxonomy): Eukaryota > Metazoa > Chordata > Mammalia > Peramelemorphia > Peramelidae > Macrotis > Macrotis lagotis. The sequence goes on from NC_133663.1 coordinate 100,429,426, forward strand.
AGCATAAGGGTAGAAGTAAAGCATAGGAGTGAGGAATGGTTATTGCTTTCAGAAAATGTAACAAAATGGAGAGAAACATAAACAAAATAAAAATCAAAAGTAAATTTATTATGCAAAGTTGCAGGGGTGGTATTCATGAACTCAGATAAAGCTAACACAGATTTACTCAAAAGGGAAAAAGAGATGGGGCGGCTAGGTGGCATAGTGGATAAAGCACTGGCCTTGGAGTCAGGAGTACCTGGGTTCAAATCTGGTCTCAGACACTTAATAATTACCTAGCTGTGTGGCCTTGGGCAAGCCACTTAACCCCATTTGCCTTGCAAAAATCTAAAAAAAAAGGGGGGGGGGAGAGGAACTTACACTATTATTCTGCATTATTAATCAATACTGTTTCAGATTAGATAGTATAAGATAGATATATTTGCTGTGATGGAGGCAATGATGAGCTGGTGAATTCAGAAAAATATGGAAAGACTTGAACTTTTGAAGGATAATGCTATCTACCTTCAGAGAAACAGAGGACAAGTGGATGTAAGCATAGTATCATCTTACATATTTGTATATGAGTGTGTATGTTTATTTTCATATATTTACATATATAAGTCCATATATGACAATCAATATCTATGAATTTGAGTGTTTTATGCATATACATGTGTGTGTGAGTATGTAAACATGTATACATATAGATGTATGTGTTCATGTATGTATATATATTATATATATAGTGTTTATCTGTGCTTAATTTTAGCCTTCTGGAGGAGGGGGAAAAATAAAATTAAAAGGGCATAGCAGAGAACAAAAGAAAGCCTAAAAGGAAGCAATGATGGACTATTCGGAGCACAATTTGCAGTTCTTATTATAAAAATAGAAATTTATAATTTTATATTTAGTATCCTCTATTTTTGGTTTTGTTTTTTGCAAGGCCAATGGAGTTAGGTAACTTCCCCAAATACACAGAGCTAGATAACTGTTAAGTGTCTGAGGTCGAATTTGAAGTCAGGTCATCCTGGCTCCATGGCTTGTGCTCTATTTACTGTACCACAACTCCTCCCTTACTTTCTGCTGTGCCGAGGGTGATTTTTTTCTTATTTTTGTATTTAAGTTAAAAAATAACACAATAAATAAAAACAAGAACTTTGCTTAAACTAGATTAAATATAATGGGAAAATGTTTAACAAAATAAAAATATAAAATGGATGATGTAAATTTTTTAATTCAATATTTTATACACCTCTGCTGAAGACTGCTTTTTTAAACTCTCTTCTTTCTACACTTCTACTTCCTAGTTCTCTTATGAATACTCCTAAGTCTCTTTTTCTATTTCTTCAACAAAGTCACACACCAACCATAGGTATTCCGCAGAGTTCTGTCCTGTACCCCTTTTTTCCTCTCCATGTATATTATTTCAGTTGATGATGTCATCAGCTCCCATGTGTTCAATTAATATCTCTCTCTACATCACAAATCTATTTTTCCAGCCATAAACTTTCTGCTGACTTCCAGCTGTCTATTGGACATCTTGAACTGTTGTCTCATAGATATCCTAATTTCAACATGTCTAAAACAGAACTTAATTTCTATTCTCTCAAATGGTCTCCTCCTCCAAAGTCCATTTTTAAAAATCAGTGTCACCACCACATTCTCTGTAAATGAGGTTGTCACCATGGATTTCTCCTTAACCTGTCACTCTCTATCATCCCCTCCCCATATTGAATCTTTCATCAAGACCTGCTGATTTTACTTTTGCAACATCTCTCAAATATACCCCCTCCCTTCTCTGACACTGTCACCAAATTCTTTCAATAACTTTCTAATTGTTCTGTTACATGGCTCTCCCCATGCCAATCTACATCTTACCTCTAAGACAAATTTAAAATTCAAACATCTTCAGGAAGTCTGTCCCAAGTCTTTTTTTTTTATTCAAGTGCCTTTTAGAAAGAACATTGCAGGTATAAGAAATAACAAGTGCCACTAGTAAATTTATTCAAAAGATAATTTACTAAATCAAAGTAGCAGAATAGAATTTTGGTTTTCATGTGATTATTCACTTTCATTAAATCCTATGGTTTTATTTCTTACTGAAAACAAAAGTGATATTATGGACAAATATAATTATGAATGAATCAATATTGTTTCATTCTCTCAAATAATCATTTTGCAGGCAATTATTGAGTCCCTGATATTTGCAAGACCTCATGCTTCAATGTGTGTCCAATTTATTTGATGTGTACACTTAACAACAAAACTAGGAAGGCAATATACTGTAATGATGAGAGCCTTCACATCTTCCATATGTCATTTGAAATCTTACCTCAGATGCTTTGGACAAGTCATTTATCTTACATTTCATTTTCTAAAATAAGGATATCAGTACCTATCTGACTGGCTTGTAATGATGATTAAGTAATGTCTATAAAGTGTTTTGAAAACTTTAAAGAGAAATATAAATAAAAGTTCTTATGATAATATTTTGTCTTCTATTAGCAATTAGCAAGTATTAATTACTAGTAATTACTATGTACAAGATTGTGTTCTGAGCACTGAAGATACACATTCAAGAAAAAAGAAAAAAAAATCCATACCCTCAAGAAACTTACATTCTAATGAAGGAAGAATTCATGTAAAGAAAAATCAATGAAGGAAGAGAGGGAGATATTATATTTACTAGTGTATGATTTGGGAATCTAGAATTTCTGGAAGAAAGCAGGGAGAAGAATGAAGGGGAAAATCAGTCTTTCTCTTTCAGAAAATGAAGACTTTAAGGAAAACTTTGCAAAATAACCAAAGAGATGGTGTACTTTGGTGAACTGTTTAAAGGCTCATAGTATGCTCCAGGGTAAGGAGACCCCAGGCTCTCCAAGAATTTCCAGGATTAGATAGCAGGAAAGGAATGATTTTGTAATCAAGAAAAGCAAGAACAAAGGGGAAGAGAAGGGGTTGATGTGTCTTCATAGAGATATATTTTCAAAATAATGCCTTTATTGTTAAATATTCATATTCCTTTGAAGCAGTTTTTACTAAAATATCCATTCTCCCCAACCTTTGCTTCACAGGTAGTTTATCCTGAAAAATAACAACAATAACAAAACAAACACAAAAAACTTAGCAGTCCCCAAAGAGAATCGAAAGACTTAAGATAGGTCTTATGTATTATGCTGAATATACATGGGTATCGAAACAATTTCTATTACAAATGATGAAACAAAAGTGAAAATGAAAAAGAAGTAACTGAGTAAAGGTGTTCCTTTCTTCCACTCCTGGGGAAGAAATCAAAAGGAAATCTGCACTCCCTTTCAATTTAGTGGGGGTCCTGGATGTTTTAAATTGCAAACAATTTTGCCGCAATAACCTCAGCTCATTTAGAAAGTGAGTTTAAAGCATTGGGTTTTTAACTGACCCTGCAGGGAAACTCAGATTTTTCATTTCCTATTTCATTCATAAATTGATGCAGTAACTCCACAAAGGTACCAGTTTTTTTAAAATTTAATGAGAAAGGGGTGGCTACTTGGCACAGTGGATAGAGCACCAGCCCTGGAGTCAAGAGTGCTTGAGTTCAAATCTGATCTCAGACACTTAATAATTACCTAGCTGTGTAGCCTTGGGCAAGTCACTTAACCCCATTGCCTTGCAAAAAAAAAAAAAACTAAAAAGAAATTTAATGAGAAAGGAAAAAAAGTTTTTGTATTGTGTATGTGTGTGTGTGTGTGTTTATGTGTGTGCCCATGCCTGTGTGTTTAACGGCAGTATTTCTAGTTTGTTGGAAGAACTAGGAATTTAGGTAGTTTACCATATCCTGATTTCATGCTTTTTTCCTTCCTTTCCCTCTAAATATAACTTTATCTTTAATTTAGGAATGATGAAAAGGAACAGAAGATATAAAGATTGTTTATTTTCATTGTTGAAAACTTATGACAGCCTTCTGCTGGGGTTACCTACAATAAGAACAGTGCTGTAGATATTATCTGCTAATGAATGTTTTTTGTAAATATGGTTTTGAGAATAATGAAAATGACTTAAATATTTAGCACTATGTGCTGGACCAAAATTGCAAATGGGTAAAGGAGATACTCTTAGGGCTGAGTAAACCTTTGAATCTCTCCTTCTTTTGATTGAACGAAACCAAATCATAGAGCAGTAGTTTCAAATAATTACTTTGAGGTAGTTCTGCTTGTTGGGCCCTTAGAAAGATTGTCTGCAGGGGCCCTGATGAACAGAGAGAATGCGATTTTCACATATTTCAAAACCTTACAGTCTAATATCACTGGCGGTCTTCAATGGCTGTTGTTTTGATGGCAGGATACGTGGCTACTGTGGTTGGATTTTGATTGTTCCCTAGGAAGCTGATGTAGAGAAGGAACCCAGCTGTTACCACCCCTGATACTGCCAATTCAGTGAGAAAAATGTGAAAAACATTGAGAGATTCTAGAATAAAACATGGACTAAAATAATTTAAGTAACTATAAAGGCTGTCCAATTATCCCTTTAACTTGGACATAGACAAATACTGAGGCAACTAATTAATGACAGTAACAACTTTGATAAAGACACACATGAATTATTTTGTTAAATGTTCTTCTAAGGTAACCTCAAGAATATGCCTTGAAGGGAAGCCATGGTATACAACTACAAGTGGATTTAGGATTGAAGAATTGACAGGGAAGTAAAGAATCAGAAATACAGGAAGAAGGATCTCAATGTCAATTTTCACCCATTTCAAAAAGTTGTCTAGGTTTCACTTTTATGTAAAACTGTTTTCAAGTTAACACACATAAATGCAGTATTATAGACTTGAATGTTTTTTGTATATGGAAAGATATAAAGTGGGAGTCAGATCTTATGTGGCAGGTGCTGTGTATATCTCAATTCATGGAGAGATTGATCCATTATCTCTCAGTCTTATCTTCTTTATGATTCTTTATCAAGATGTTGCATCATATGGATCATTGAAAATTTCTGGTTTCTAGTGTCTGCTTACAAATCATTAGTTAAGTCATTTGGGTTGATCAGAAGGCTGGCTTTTCCCTTTAGATTTAAGAGTTGTTTGTGTTGACATGAGATTAGATGGAGACCTAAATAAACCTAGGTCCATCTACTAGCTACTTTAGATGCCTTCCTGAGTATGCCCACTCAGTGTTCTAAAATATATTAGAATGAAAGGGAAGAAAGGAATATTCTGAGAATCTTTATACTTTTTCTTTGGTTATCCAGGGATAAGCTAGATATAAAGATGTTTCCCAGTGAATGCTCTACGTTTGAGTAGGAAAGAAATAACCCAAAGGAAAACTGGTCAGGGGAGGTATAACTACCTCAGACTACATATGAATTTGAGCCAATTTCTGAGTTATATCCAACCTAGAAAATCTAGAAAAATGATGGGTGGCTTTAAGTATTTCAAAGGTTTTTCAGGCAGATAAGGATTTATTTTTCTTGCCATGAGAGAGTAGAAATAGGAACAATTTCAGAGGATGATTTCAACTCAAAATAAAGAAAAGTTTGAAATCTATAGAATTGGTTGAAAGTTGAATGAATTACAGAAAGTATTGACTTGTCCTCTACAGAATTTCTTCAAGCAGAATGGAAATAATCACCTATTGGGATGTTGTGGTAGGACTTCCTGTCCAGATGTAGATTACACTAGACTTTGTGTGTGATTCTTGAATCTCATGAAGAATTTTTCAGTATTTTTTATTTATATACTGAAGTCCTTCCTTGATATCTATGACTATGAAGTATGAACAATGGCAATTGCTACCAAAGCTAATATTGCCAAATAACAAAAATTTGAATTTTGTTAGAACAAACCTCAGAAAAGATAAAGTTGATTGTTGACCACATAGTCTGAGACAATTATGATTAGAAAAAGGACATGCATACACACACACACACACACACACACACATACACACATGTTAATGAGTGACTATATATATATGGCTATATGGATATAGTGCGTAATGTGCACAAATGCAAGAGTGTGCAATTCAATATACATATGTACATATATACATGGACAAACATGCACACATATACATTCCTTGCTCAGGAAGGATAAACTACAGCAGATATATAGACAGGTATAGGTATAGAAGACAGTATAGGTACAGGTATTCATATATAGGTATAGGTATAATGATGGTGTTCGTCTTTAATCTCAAAGAAGACTATAACATCAGGAAAGTGATGCCATGACAAGCATGTGAATTGGATTTGAATGAGGGAATGTTGTGCTAAGTCACCAGTCTCATTTTCTCCTCCAGAGTCATCTGAATCCAGTGGCCATATATCAATCAGGAAGACTGGAGATGGTTCTGGATGTAATACCATCATGGTTAAATGTTTTGCCCAAGGTGACATAGCAAATAAGTGCCTAGTGTCTGAGGCTGGATTCAAATTCCTATCCTCCTGACTCCAAGACCAGTGTGCTTTGCACCCTTACCATCTAGCTGCCCCTGTTCTAGGTCTAATTATAGGCATAGATACAGGAATAAGTATAGATAGTTGATAGATGATATAAAAATATAGTAGGCAGCCAGATGGAGTAATGCATACACTACTGAATCTGAAGTTAGGAAGCCCTGAGCTGACCTATAATGTCAAATCCTTGTTAGGTGTGTGATACTGGACAAGTCAATTAATCCTGTTTGACTCAATTTTCTCATCTAAAAAATGACATAAAGAATAAAATAATAAATCTACCTTTGAAAGAAAGTCACAAATAGGATCACAATGAGTCAAAACCCATTCAACAAAGCAGGCAAAAACACCACACACACACACACACACACACACACAGAGACAAACACACACAAACATTTGCAAACAAACAACTGGGTGGCATTTTGGATAAAGCATTATTGAACTTAGAAACAAGAAGAGTCATCTTCATGGATTCCAGTATTAAATCAGAAAATTATTAGTTTATTAGTTGTGTGATTGTAGGCAAATCAATTATCCCTATTTGCCTCAGTTCCTCATCTATAAAATGAGCAGGAAAAGGAAATGGTGAACCAATCCAGAATATATGTCAAGAAAAACTCAGAATGGGGTCATGAAGAGCTGGACATGACTGAAATGACATAACAAAATATATGGTGTATATCTGTGTTTGTATGTGTGTTCATCTCACAGATATATGTCCCTCACTTAAATAATCTATCAAGACATGACAGCTTTTGATTTAACTTTTTCTGTGTGTCATGGACATCTTTGACAATCTGATTTTGACTATGGATCCCATTATATCTTTAAGTGATTAAAATAAAATACAGAGGATGACAAAAGAAACCAACAGCATTGAAGTACAACTATCAATACAATAAAAAATAAGTTCCCAGATTTATGACTTAGAGATATTAAACAATATGGCTTTTATAAAACTATATTTACTTTTAAAGGTATAATCATAAGTAGATAAACTCACTGGAAGCATAATCTGTTGAAAACTTAATCTCCTGAAACCTTAATCTCCTTTCCTCTCTGTACCACTTTAGTTCCTAGGGCAGGGCAGGGATTTTGAGTGCATAGGTTATCTTGTTTCCCAGAGAAAACTCTGACTTAAATACTAGCAAGAGCCCAAGTCCAAACCTTCCCTGAGATGTCATACCTTTTCAGGCTTCCCATGACCGGCTACCTGAAATTCTATTTCCAATGAGGCTATGAAAGTTGTAAATGCACATGGATCCCACTTGGGATGTGAAACCAAGTATATCCAACACAGAGCAGAAACAAATAGTTCCCCTGACTGATTTCTCCAAGAAAAGGGGTATTTTCCTACTGATCTCACCATATTTACTTCTTAGTGTGCATACTTGGCACAGTAGACATAAAAAAGGAAAGAAGATAGAAAAAGAGACAATTTTTCAGGGTATCAAGTTTTAAAGATACAAGCAGAGAATCAATCAAATCTAAATCAATCCGTGTGTCAGGTGTCATGGAAGTCTTTGAGTTAACTCTACTGAGCATCTGCAAAAGATCCCAGAGATGCCCATGCCATAGAAACATTGTGATCTGCTTCAATATGGAATATCTCGATTAACTTAGAGATACTTTGAATACTGTAAGAGCTATTTATCTATATTGTCTTGTTCCCTTTTTGAATATCAAATCTTATAACCTCTATGCAGAAAGCTGTGAGTCTGATCTGCCCCATCTACCTGCCCTTACAATTAACCCAATGTTCAATTTAGGAAATGAATAATGGTGGTAGAAATATCTATTCCCAGAGGAATGCTGCTATCCCCATTAATAGTAGCTGCTCTGCCTTTTATTATAGGGATGCTAAGTCCTAAGGACTCTGAAGACATGCTGTTAATGAAGGAGGTTCAAAGTCTGCCTAGTGCTAAAAGTCTGGAATCACATTAAGTAACAAAGTCTAGCACTGAAAAAAGTAGTGAAACTTTCCTAGGTAACCATAGTGGTTTTAGAGTGAAAAGGAAAAACTCAATGCATATATATATATATATATATATGTGTGTGTGTGTGTGTGTGTGTGTGTGTGTGTGTGTGTACACAAAAATATGAAAAAAGAAAAATCTTTTAGTTCAACAATCATTCCCTTTCCTTATTTCTCTCTTTTTCCTTGAAAATTTCCTAAATCTTTTCAAAATCACTCTTCTTAATACATGCTCCCAAGGTATGAGTCTATAAATTAATAAAAAAGTATATATTAAGCATTTATCATTGTGTTAAATACTGGGAAAAAAATATTTTTTGAAGTAGTTCCTACTTATGGTTATCTTGCATTATAATAAAATGAAAAATCATATGTAGAGGTGACCAAGAGAATTATATTCCATAGAGAAACCTATATACATACATTCCTCATCTTCATCCAGCACCTACAGTGCTACAGAGCACTGGCCTTGGACTAAGAAAGACAGGAGTTTGTATCAGGCCCCCAAAACAAATTAGCTTTGTGATCCTGGGCAAGTTATTTAACCCTGATTGTCTCCCATCCAGGGCCATCTCCTGTCATCCTGATTCATATCTGGCCACTGGATCCAGACTTTTCTGGAGGAAATATTGAGGCAGGTGACTTAGTACAACACTCCCCTCATTAAAATTCAGTTCATTATATGTAATGGGGATAAACTTAGAAGCATTCCCAATAAGATTGCATTGAAATAAGAATACGTATTATCACCACTATGGTTAAATATTATTCTAGAAATGTTAGCTTTTATAATAGAGAAGAAAAAGAAACTAAAGGAAATAGAATAGGCAATGAGGAAACAAAACTCTCATTCTTTGAAGATGATATGATAGTATACTTAGAGAATCAACTAAAACACTCCTTGAAACAATTAACTCCTTTAGCAAAGTCTCAGGATATGAAATAAACCCACATAAATCATCAACATTTCTATTTTTTACCATCAAAATCAAGCAATAAGAGACAGATAAATTACATTTTAAAATTGTAGACAATATAAAATATTACCTGCCAAGACAAACCCAGGAATTCTATGAACACAGTTACAAAAGACTTTTCATACAAATGAAGTCATATCTAGACAACTAGAAAAAATATCAATTGTTCATGGATCAACTGAGCGAATAAAATAAAAATGACATTTATATATATATAGATTAGTATATATATATATTCAACAACACAACAATAAAACTCCTCAAAAAGCAAATAACTGATGTAGAGAAAGTAATAATCGCATTTGCCTAGTGGCACAAGGTCTAAAACCATATTATAAAAATGTCAATTATCAAAACAGTTTCATACAACTAAGAAACAGAGTGGTAGATTAGTGGAATAGATTAAGCACCAAAGAAATAACCACAAATGACTATAATGATCAACTGTTTGATAAACCTAAATCCTCCAACTGCTGGGATGAGAACTCACTATTTGACAAAAACTACTGAAAACTGGAAAATAGTATGGCCAGAAGTACACTTAGACCAACATACCAATTTAAGACTGAAATAGGTACATGATTTAGGCAAAAAGGGTGACACCATGAATCTTTTAGGAGAAGAAAATACCATCTACTGGTCAGATCTAGGGAGAACAGAAGAATTTATGAGCAAACCAGAGATAGAAAATATTACAAAATGCAAAATTGATAATTTTGAAACAATTATAAGGAAAGCCAAAATCTGGAACACATATTTACAGTCAGTTTTTTTCTGGTAAAGCTCTTATTTCTAAAATATATAGAGAAATGAATCAAATTTATAAGTCATTGTCCAGTTAATTAACATTCAAAGTATATGAACAGGAAGTTTTCAGATGAAGTTAAAGTTATCTATAGTCATAAAAATATCTTTTAAATAATGATTGATTAGAAAAATGCAAATTAAAATAACTCTGTGGTGTCACCTCATATCTAACAGGAAACAAAGAGGTTAAATCATTGGTCCAAGGCCACAAAACTAGGAAATGTCTGAGACAAGACTTTAACTCATTCCTTGAACCCAATTCATTGAGTCATGTAGCTGTCTCTGAGTTACTTTTCCTCTGTCCTTTCCCCCCATTACTGAGCAGGTGGAAGAACTATCTAAACATTTATCTCTTTCACTAAACAGGTGTAGAAAAGAATTATACTCACCTAGCAAATTTATGATGTGTTTTTTAATGACCCCTGAGCTTATTCCTGGAGATAATCTGCCTCTGAAAAGATGAGGTATGTTGTGTAGTGGATAGAGTCTTTGATTTGAGGTCAGGAAGGCCTAGGTTCCAATTACATCTCAGATAATTTTAACAATTGTGTGACTCTAAACAAGTTACTCTGAGATGCTTGTATATGCATGTTGGCTTTTATAATGATTATTAATAGTTTTCATAATAGTAATAGCAATACAAATTCTAAGAAGAAATAATCAATTTCTCATGCCCATCCAACCTTAACCCCTGGGTTGCTATCATTTGTATTCCAGCAATCCATTCCTCCTTGATAGAAAGAATCAAGTAAGGAAGAGAAGTTTCTTTAATTCTCAACTCTTTTGGAGGAAAAAAAATTGTCTTTACAGTGAAATAAGCACTTATCTTTCTTCTTTTGGAAAGACAGGGAGAGGGAGAGAGAGAGAGAGAGAGAGAGAGAGAGAGAGAGAGAGAGAGAGCGAGAAAGAGAGAACTACTCCTGGAGATGTCCAGATTACTGAAGTTTTCCATTCCGTACCTCTATGCCAGATTTGTGATTTGCTTCTCAAACTTGATTATTTTCATTTCTTGGGTAACTAGGTGAAGCAGTGGATAGAACATTGACCTTGGAGTCAGGACAGAAATTCATATCCAACTTCAAACACTTGATACTTTCTAGCTGTGTGACTTTGGGCAAATTACTTTACACTAATTGAGTCACTTCCCGGTCATCTTCAGTTATATTGATACATATATAGTCACTAAATCCAGATGGCTCTGGACAAGAAAGTGAGGCTGGTGACTTAGCATGGCACCACCTCACTCAAATCCGATTCCCATACTTGTCATGGCATCACCTCCCTGACATTGTGGTCTTCTTTGAAAATGAAGGGCAAATATTATCATTATTATCATATTGACTAACATGATCGAAAAGAAAAATGATACATTTTGCAAAATATAAGGGTCACTAATGCATTGTTGATGTAGTTGTGAACTGATTCAACCATTTTGGAAAGCAATTTTAAATTATGTCCAATGGACTTTAAAACATACCCATTGATCCAGCAATACTACCTACTAGGTTTGAATCCCTAACATATCATAAAAAGGAGAAAAGAACCAACAAAAATATTTATAGCAGCTCTTCTTGTGGTGACAAAGAATTGGAAATTTAAAAGATGCCCATCAATTGAGGAATGGCTATAGAAGTTGTGATATATTAATGTAATATAATACTATTATAAAGAAAATGATGAGCAGACAGATTTCAGAAAAGCTTGGAAAGACTTGCCTCAACTGATGCTGAGTGAAATGGGTTTAACCAGGAGAACATTTTATACAGCAATAGCAAAAATGTATAATAATCAACTATGATAGACTTAACTCTTTTCATTAAACAATGACCAGAGACAATTCCAAAAGATTTATAATAGAAAATACTATCCATATCCAGTGGGAAAAACATGGAGTATGAATGAAGATAGTAATATATATTTTTTACTTTTTTATTGTTTTTTTCTTTCTCATATTTTTTCTCTTTTTTCCTGATTCTTTTTGAACATGAGTAATGTGGAAATATGTTTATCATGATTGTACATATATAACCTATATCAGATTGCTTATTTTGTTGGTGAGAGGGGAGGAATGAAGTGAGGCAGAAAAAATGGAACTCAAAGTCTTGCAAAAAATGAATGTTGAAAACTATCTTCACATTTTACTGGAAAAATAAAATACTATTAAGTGCACAAAATAACAGTTGGGAGTCTAAGTAAGATGGGGATTGGTATAGATGGAATCAAATATAATTGTGATTTGAAATGAAAATGTATAGGAAGAGAATAAATAACTTATTCTGGGAAACTTGGCCATCTTTAACATACTAAACATTAATCTATTTTGCCTTTTGTTATATTTGATTTAGATTTAATTTTGAATATTATATAATTTCCTGAGATCTCTAATGTTCAAGTCATGAAATGATAACCTCTTAGTTATCTACTGTGACTAAAGAATTAAAAAGAAAGAAATATCAAAAGTTAAAAGGGGAAACAAATGGATTCCAGGAGGAATGAAAATAAATGGTATGTATTTGATCCAAAATTTAGAGAATGGTGTAAACAGAATAACAGAAAAAAGAAAGAAATATCAAGGGTACAAGATTTGAAGAATATTAAAATAATAGGTAACAAGTAAAGAGACTCTAAAGTGCCATAGATGAGATGCATGAATCGATTAAAGAAAAGTGAGATATATAGAATCAGTAAAAAATAGGCCAATCAAAGATATAATTTTGGAAAATAGATTAATGAAAAAATTAAATCTAAAATCATCATCATTGTTATTGTTCTATGCTTTGATATTTTGTTTTATGTGTTATTTCAGTCCTATCATCATAGCCTCAATTGGTACTGATAATAGTTCATTCATATCCTCTCAATCTATGCAAATCTTAAATCCTCTAATGTGTCCTGTAGAATGTAAGAAAATGCAATTTAATGGTGATAAATTCACACAAATGAAAACATAAATTACACAAATATGAATTGGAAAAAGCATGGTCAGACAATTTTGAAAAGAATGTATAAAATGGATAGACCAGCTCAATGTAAACCAAGAGGTCAAGCACAAAATATTAGCCTTGTCACCAAATTCCTACATAATTTTGGTCAGTTATTTTTTTATTTTTCAGAACAAATTCCAAGCTCATGCTTGAGAATACATAATTAAACTAATATTTGTTATTACAAAGGATTTTATTTCTCAGTTTTGCAGTTTTCCCCAAATGTAAAATAGAAACATTGAATAATCACTAATGTACTTTCTACTATATCTTGTTATTAAGCCCTTCCCATTCTTCTGACAGTGCCAATATTCATGCATGCATGAATGTATGTTTATATCTGTAAGTTAAATGAATAGTCATAGATATACATATGAATCCTTATCTGTGAACACAATGAACCCCATTCATATAATGAAAATTCTTTGAAATAAAGGGCTTATCGCTCTTCTGAATTTATATCCACAGGTCCTGGAAACTGGTAATTTCAAAACTATATATAATTTGCTGATATTTGTTATTGTAACATTTTACATAAATGCTTGAAATAATAATTAATAAAGTAAGGGATCTCATATTCATTCTACTAAAAAGGAATTGTTCATATTTTTACATTTTGTGCAATATTTTATAATCATTCAATAAAAACATCATATAATGCTTCAATAGTTTATAGAAACATTCTAATATTCCAATATTCTGAGAAATAGCTTGAATTGTACAATTATTTATGGGTATGTGTGTTTATACACACATACAGACATACATATAGTTTTTATAATACTTTGGTGATAGGGTAGGATCTAACTTATGATTTGAATTGCTGTTAAGGTATCATAATGAGAAAATACTGATTAACAAAATTTCTGCATCTTTGTAACCTACTTTGGAAAGTTTGGGACATGCCCAGAATTGCACAGTTTATAGGAAAAATAGACAAGACTTGAACATATGATTTTCTAAGTCTGAAGTCAATTCTGTATCCTCTATGGCACTGTTTTTCATCATTTCTATTCTCATCTGATTACATTTAAAAGAAAGTTTTTATGAGTTCAAGGTCTGTCTTCTTTTGTCTGTTTCCTCATGGTTAATCATATCGTACCTTACACCTGACAACTTAAGAAATAGTTGAAGTGACTTGAATTGAATTTATATAGGACTTTAAAGTTTGCAAAGTTCTTCACAGAAAATTTTTCATTTCACAAGAATAATAAGACCCAGTTGTCCTTTATTCCTTGTCCATTTCTGTGTTTCAGTCTATTTATTAATAAGCACTTATTAAATGCCTACTAGCTATCAGGCACTCTGCTAAGAAATTGAAAAACAAATAAAAGCAAAATTAACCCATGCCACCAACGAGTTTATAATCTAATGGAGTAAAAGACACATAGAGAGCTATGGACAAATATAAACAAATAAATTAGAGACAATCAATAGAGAAAATGTATTAGGATCATAAGGGAATAGAAAGATTTCTTTCAGAAGATGAGATGTTAGTTTTACAATTCTCTATGCAACATCCTGAGGTGAAAAACTGCATCTTTCTGCATCATAACTTACTGAACATAGCTTCTATTAATTATTTGATGTAATAAGGGTAACAAGGGGGATTTTCAAACTCAACCCATGAAACAGACAATTGCTACTCTTCCATTTTTTTAAATCCTCTGTTTTTATGCTTCCATTCCTTTGTACCCTTCGACTTGCTGTGACAAAAGTGCTGAATGTTACAAAGGAATGTCTTAATTCAATGTCAAGTAATAATAACTTTTTCTGTTAATGATAAGCTGAGAAGCTAAATATTAACCACTTTTAAATACATCTTATTTCCACCTTCCTAGTGCTATTTAAATAAGTTGCCACTATGAATTTCTTTTTAATATTCATGAGTAAAAATATATAAGTATATAACACTCTAATGTTATTATGGAACAGAAAAGCAAAGTAAACCCTGTGTTTGCAGTTATGGTGCATCATTAACTATGTTCAAGTGCTACCAACATTTCAAAGTACAGTATTTACCTGTGAATGATGAATCTAGGATGAATATGAAATCATTTATAATGCCTAAGTGCAATGGAATAGGTAAATTATAGTGTATTAACCTTCACAATGAATTCCCTTATTTGGGGAATTGGTATCATAATGAGCTTTTTAGAGCATTTGCTTAATAATTATTTCCCATAAGAATAATAATTTTTCATTTTAATATTTGTTCTATAACCAATGGCAAAAGCAGCACCATACAATGCAATTAATCTCTTATTCCTATAACCTTAAATTCTCTGTATGTCAGATACATGAAAGATTATCCAGGAAACAGGAGTCTTAGCCTTTTCATCACATAAACATTGCTTTTCTCCCCAATACCCCTGCATAAGATAGCCCACTGCTAACTGTTGCAATTGGTATTGATTAGGACTAATCCTTTCCTCAATCTTAGATTTTTTTCCCAAGGACTATCTGAAGCAGGATTGTTTATGATAGAACTGAAGACAGAAAAGGAAAAAAGGAGGTACAATACCAAAAGCAGTTCTCTATAATCAGTTCTTTCTCCCTCTCCCTGCTTCCTTCTCTCTTGGACCAGTCTCAAAGACATTTTCCATACATATTCTATTTATTTGCCTTCCTCTCCAGAGCCACTTACGAAGGACAAAAGTGAAATACCACTGAAAGATTGTGATCCATTCTTAAGTGCACAAGAGAAACCAAAGCTATATTGGAAATATCAATTGGTGATGGTTGAAAAAATTGGAGGCAGGCCAATCCTGAGATTCTTTGGGTAGAGAACAAGAAGATGTATGTAAGAAGGATGAATTAGATTACATCCCTTATAGTCTATACTGAATTGAACTGATTGTTTACAGATTCCCAAATGTAGATGCCTGGTGAAAGATACAGGCTTTGTTTTGTCCATGGTCTCCTTATTGAGTGAGAGAATCTATCAAAAATATGTCATTCAATGAAAAGTACCCCTGAAGAGTACTCTAAAATGGAGCAACTTTTCTCTCTTAGACACTTTCACTTTGTACATATTTAATATATCAGATTTTGTAAGATGGGAAATTATAAGAATGTGTGAGAACATGGCAGGTAAAGGACATGTGCTAGACTGGCTTCCCAGAAAACAAGAAATTTGATGATAATTTAAATGAGTTACAGGAAAACAAAGACAACAAAACTATACTAGTGGAGGATGTCAACTTTCCTCTTTCAGAGTTAGATAAATCTCACAACAAAGGAAATAAGAAGGAAATTGAGAATGTGAATAAAATCTGAAAAAGTTTAGATATAATGGAACACTGAAGAAAATTGAATAGGGCTAAAAAGGAATATCATGTTTTCTCTTCAGTATATGTAATCTACACAAAAATTGACCATGCATTAGGGCATAAAAATTCTCACAATTGAATACCATCCATATCCAGAGAAAGAATTATGGACTTTGAACAAAGACCAAAGACTATTTCCATCAAATTAGAAAAAAAAAAGTTGTATTATTATGTAATTTTACTATCTCATACTTTATTTTTATTTTGTAAATATATGATTTCTCTGTCATCACATTCAACTGAGATCAATGTATAACATGGAACCAATGTAAAGACTAACAGAATGCCTTCTGTGGGGGGTAGGGAGTGAGGGGAGGGAAGCAAGAATGGGGGAAAATTGTAAAACTCAAAATAAATCAAATCTTTGTCAAAAAAATTCTCACAATCAAATGAAGAAATGCAGAAATAATAAATAAAGTATTTAGATCATCATGCAAAAATTATATGCAATGTTGGGTCATTGAAAGGTAAACTAAAAATTAATTGAAAATTGAATAATCTAATTTTAAAGAATGAGTGGATCAAATAGTAAATCATAGAAATGCAGAACAATGACAATTATGAGACACCATGCCAAAACTTGTGAGATTCATTCAAAGTAGTTATTGGGGGGAATTTTATATCTCTTAATGGTTATGTGAATAGATTAGAGAAAGAAGAGATCAGTAAATTTGACATACAACTTAAAAAGCTAGAAAAAGAATACATTAAAAATCCCCAATTAAATAGCAAGCAAGAAATTCTGAAAATCAAAGGATAAGTTAGTAAAACTGAAAACAAGAAAACTATTGATCTAATAAATAAAAGTAAAAATTAGTTTTATTAAAGAAACAAATAAATAAATAAGCCTTTGATTAAACTTATTTTTTAAAAAAGAAAGGAGAAATTTAAACTACCTGTATCAAAAATGGAAAAAAATGAACTCACCTCCAGTAAGGAGGGAATTAAATTGATAATTTACAGTTATTTTGCCCAACAGCATGCCAATAAATCTGACAATATGAAGGAAATGGGTGAATATTTAAAACTGCCCAGATAAACAGAAGAGGAAATACAATACTTAAATGAATTCATTTCAGAGAAACATAAAATAAAATTTAAAAGCCTTTAATAAATTCCCTAAGAAAATAATCTCCAGGGTCATATGGAATTACAAGTAAACTCTATCAAACATTTACAGAAAAATTAATTATAAATCTTTTATATATGATTTGAAAAAAATAGGTGAAGAGGAATTTTGCTAAAATCCTTTTATGATACCCACATTGTGCTGATACATAAATCAGGAAAGGCCAAAAGATATGAAGAAAATTATAGACCAATCTTCCCAATGAATATTGATGCAGAAATTCTGAATAAAATGTTTGCAGGATTTGCATCAAATTACTACAAGAATAATACACCATGATCAGGTAGGCTATATATCAAGTGTGCAGATATTGTTCATTACTAGGAAAACAATCAATATAATTCATCATATCAATTACAAAATTAACAGAAAAAGCCTTAGAGAAAATATAGCACCCTTTCCTATTGAAAACATTAGAGAGGAAACAATCTTTACAGCTAGGGGTTTTGATAAAGGTCTCATTTCCAAAATACATAGAAAATTACATCAAACTTATAAGATTACAAGTAATTCCCTGATTGATAAATATTTAAAGGATATGAATTGGCAGTTTTCAAATGAAGAAATTAAAACTATAATCATATAAAATAATTCTTCAAAGCATTATTGATTACAGAAATGCAAATTAAAACAATTCTGAGGTATCGCTTCACACCTATCAGATTGATTAAGATGACAAAAAAGGAAAATGATCAATGTTGTGAGAGAATTTGGACTTTAATGCACTGCTGGTGGAGGTATGAACTTATCTGATCATTCTGGAGAGCAATATGGAACTATGCCCAAAGAACAACAAAAGTTATCATACCCTTTTACCCAGTAATTTCAATATTAGACCTATATCCAGAAGAAATCAACAATAATGGGGAAGGTCCCATATGTTCCAAAATATTCATAGCAGCTCTTTTTGTAATGGCAAAGAATTGAAAATTGAGGGGATGTCCATCATTTGGGGAATATATGAACAAGTCTATGATACATGAATGTTGTGGAATGCTGTTGTTCTATAAAAAAATCATAAGTGGTCAGAATCTATAAAAGCATGGAATTAATTACAGTATCTGATGTTCAGAGAAGGGAGCAGAATGGGGAAAATATTATACACATTAGCAAAAACAGTGTGAGTTGATTAACCTTGAGGGATGCAGATCTTCTCAGTGGTTCAGAGAAACAGGACAGCCCTATTAGACCAGCCATGGACAATGCTATCCCCATCCAGAGGAAGAAAAACAAAATGAAGCAGAAAAAATCCCTTCAGAAAAATGAAGAACACTACATTAGCTACTTAAAAAATTTATCTTATGTACTTCTTTCCCTTAATTCTAATTTCTCATGTGAAAAATGACTTATCTGTAAATGTGTTCAAAACAAATATGTATGTACACTATTCACCTGATTGTTCACTTCTGATGGCAGGGGCCTGGGAAGGAAGGGTGGAAGAAAATTTTGTAACTTAAAAATATACATATACATATGGATGAATGTTGAAAAACTTTAATAAAATGTATTTGGAAAAATAAAATATCAATAAAAGTAAAAGTAAAATTTTAAAAAATTCTAGGTAACAAATAAATTTTTCCTTAAAATTATAAGCAGTAGCTATCTAAAAATCACCAACAAACATTATATATAAAGGGAATAAACTAGAAACATTTCCAATAAAATCAGAGGTGAAACATGGATGCACATTATCATCACTACTAATTAATAATTTAATAGAAATGATATTTTTAGCAATAAGAAAAGCAAAATAAATTGTAGAAATTAGTTAACATAATGAGGAAACAAAGTCCTCACTTTTTGCTGATGATGTAATTGTATACTTAGAGAATCCTAGAAAATCAATTTTAAAAATAACTAGAAATAATTAATCATTTTAGCAAAGTTTTAGGATATAAAATAAATTCATACAATTCATCAGCATTTCTATATAAGACTAACAAAGTTCACAAGCCAGAAATATTGAAAATCTATATCCAGAGAAAGAACTGTGGAGTTCAAACAAAGACCAAAGACTATTACTTTCATTTAAAAAGTTATTTTGTTATGTAATCTTGCTCTTATATTTTACTTTTTTTCTTCTTAAGGATAAGATTTCTCTCACAACACTTTCCATTTAGATCAAATTAAAGCATGGAAACAATGTAAAAGACTAACAGAGTGCCTTATGTGGGAGGGGTGGGGAGGGGGATGCACGATTAGGGGAAAATTTGTAAAATTCAAAATCAATAAAATCTTTTTAAGAATTATAAAAAAAAGAGAAAATGAAAGAGAAATTCCATTTAAAGTAACTGTAGACAACAGCAAATATTTGGGAATCTAATTTGTAAGACAAACCTAGAAACTATGTAAATAAAATTTCAAAATATTTTTCACATAAAAAAGTTAGATCTAAACAACTGGAAATGTGAAAATAACTCATTCTTAGACTTAGTTAATTTTAAAAAATGACAATTTGGGGCAGCTGGGTGATACAATGGATAAATCACTAATCCTGGAGTCAGGAGGACCTGAGATAAAATCTGGCCTCAGACACTTAATAATTACTTAGCTGTGTGATCTTGAGGAAATCACTTAATCCCATAGCCTTACAAAAAAAATAAATAAATAAAAGAAAAAATGACAATTTTACTCAAATTAAATAATTTATTCAATGTCATCCAATCAAGTCACCTATAACTAGTTTACCAAGATAGAAAAAAATAGTAACAAAGTTCATATGGAAAAAGTCAAGGATATCAAGGAAATTAATTTAAAAATTATGCAAAGGCAGGTAGCCTAACTCTACCTGATCCAGTTATAAAGAAGCAGTCATTAAAACTATCTGTTTCTGGTTAAAAATAGAAAAGTTGATCAAATGGCATCAATTAGGTACAAGGAAACAGTAGTAAATGACTATTTTTATCTACTCCTTGATAAACCCAAAGACATTAGCATCTTGAATAAGAATTCACTATTTGACAAAAATTGCTAGGAAAACTGGGAAAAAAATATGTTTAGAAACTAAGCATAAATCTATCATTTCACATCCTACACTAAAATAAAGTTGAAATGGACTTTATGACCAAACAAGAAATAGGGAACATTATAAATGGCAAAATGAGTGATTTGAGTACATTAAATTGCAAAGCGTTTGCATACATGTATATAAAGATAAAACTATGAAGTCAACATTAGAAGGATTGAAAAAACTGGAAAAAACAATTTTCATTGCTAGTGTTTCTAATTAAGGACTCATTTCTGAAATGTAAAGAGAATTTACTCAAATTTATCATTATAAGTCTTTCTTCAATTGATAAATGATCAATGGATATATCAGCTTTCAGATGAAGAAATTAAAGAGCTTTATAGTTATATTAAAAAGGTGCTCAAAATTATTATTGATAAGAAAAATGCAAATTAAAAGAACTCTGTAATACCATCTCATCCTTATCATATTGACTAAGATGGAAAAAGAGAACATGATCAATGCTGAAAAAATGTGGGAAAACTGGAATACCAATCCACTACTGGTGGAGTTGTGAACTAATCCAACATTTCTGCTTGTTGATTTGTTTTTTTTTGTTTTTTATTGTTTTTTGCAACACAAAGGGTCAAATGACTTGCCCAAGGTCACACAGCTAAGTAAGCATTAAGAGGTAGGATTCAAACTCGGGTTGCCCTGACTCCAGAGCTACCCTAAGATCCAACCTTTCTGGAGAGCAATTTGGAACTATGTCCAATGAGCAATAAAACTGTTTATTTGCTTTGATCCAGTAAAAGTAGTAGCTCTATTTCCTAAAGAGATAATTAAAAAAGGGGAAAAACCCACATGTACAAAAATATTTAAAGTAGCCCTTTTTTGTTGTGGCAAAGAATTGGAAATTGAGGAAATGTCTATCAATTTGGGAAGACTGATCAAATTATGTTATATAAATATTATGGAGTATTGTTCTGTAAGACATCATGAACCACTGAACGTTTGAAAAGTCTGGAAAGACTTGCATGAACTGATGTTTTTTGAAGTGAGCAGAACTGTACCACCATACACATTAACAACATTGTGAGATGGATCAACTATGACGGACACAGCTCCTCTAAGCAGTTCAGCGATTAAAGGCAGGTTTGCAAGACCTTTTATGGAAAGTTACATTCCCATCCAGAAAAAAACAACAACAATAGGGGACCCTCAGAGAAAAGGGATGGAGAGAGAGAAAGAGAGCAAGAAACATACATCTAAATACTATTTTTGTTGTTATTTTTATACCACTCCAGGTTTCATCCAATTTGAAAGATCCCATAATATTCAGTTTGCCTACCTTCCTATCTTCCAGCTCTAAAGTCAACTCATCTTTACCATGCTGCACATTTACCGAAAAACCAATAAATTATCCCTCATCATTACTGTATTAGCTAGTTTCATGTGACTGGTATTAAGGATTATTTTTCTTTTCATCCCAAATTTTCTGCTAGTCCCTCCTTATGCCTTCAGCTAGCATCATCTATAAGGCATACTATATCTTCCCCAAAATTATTTAGTTCTGTCATCACTCATGTCTTATAGTCCATAAACTTTCTGCTTTTGCTTTTTTTTTGAAAGACATATCAAATAAACTGACAACAATTTAACATGCCTTCTCATCAGATCATGAATAATTGTTCTAAGTATTGTGCTAGTTATTAGGAAAGATTAAAGTCTTATTTTTTCTTTTCCTCTTTAGAATATTAGACCACAAAAATCCCATCTATCCTTTATTTCATTTATTACAGAAAAGGTCTTCCAAAGTCTCTAGAGTTACAATCATTTCCTTCATGTTCTGTGTAGCAAAATCACTGAAATGGCAACTTCACTTTCTCTCAAGAGTTCATAATCTTTCCTTCACTGCTCAGTTCACAATCTGATCTAAGGTGATTGTTTCCACACTGCTTCTTCCAATTTCTAAAGGATGTTATCATCAGCAGTCATTTCTTATTAGCTCTTTTTTTGCAGAAACAGAACTCTAGCAGATGTCTGGGTGATCAAAGTTCTTCATCTCAACTTTATGTCACTTTTTTGTTTAACCTTTCATAGGTTAACATTTGAATTCTCTTCCTGGCCAAGTTGTTTCACATTTTTATCAGCACATTGCTTCAATTTCTTAATCTTTTGATGCTTACTAAAATGCTCTTTAAGACCCTCCTCAAGTTTATGGAATTTCAAAGAAGTTCATTTAATTTTTTTTTTAAAAATTAAAAATCTACTTCCTTTATGCATCATATACTTATAAAATGCTTATTCTTTTATTATTTTCCAATAATTCATTTCTTTCCATGCTACATTAAGATTATAAAAGAATCTATGATAAACTATTATGAAGATAATTTGATACTCAGAAAATTATATTTAATTAAATAAAACATAAAGGGGAAAATATGTCTATAAAATTTGTTGTCTAATATCTCAGGAGATAGCTTTTTGACATCACCAATAAATGAGTATTTCAAATACATAATGTGTTTTCATGATGCTTTAATTTACTGAGTCGGCAGTAATAACACAACTACTCAAAAAAGATTGATCCAACAGCAAACGAAGTAAATCAAATGAATTTAATATATGCATATATATGTGTGTATACATATATATACATGCAGATGTATATCTATATCACTTATTAGTTTATCAAAACTCATATCTTTTTTGCCAGACAAGTGGGGTTAATTGACATGCCCAAGGTCGCATAGCTAGGTAATTATTAAGTGTCTGATGCAGGATTTGAACTCAGGTCTTCCTTACTCCAGGGCTGGTGCTCTATCCATTGCACCACCTAGACACCCTCAAAACTCATATCGTAATAGGTACTTCATTTGGATAACCTGAAACCACTGATGTTGAAAAGGAGGATGAAATCAGTAGAGAGAAAAGGAAAGGAAATAAGAACTTATATGCACTTGGAAAACTTATTTGCCAAGCATTGTGCAAGCACTTTACTGTTATTATCTCATTTAATCATCACAAGAATCCTACAAGTTAGATGCGGTTTTTTATCCTATGTTACAGTTAAGGAAAATGAGAGTACAAGAAATTATTGTGACATTTCTAAAGTTACAAAACTGGTAAATTCTTGGATTGAATTTTAACTCAGGTGTTACTCTTTATCTGCTGCCTGAAATACCTAGAATGCCTTTGTAAATGTAACATTATTTATGATTTTATAATATCATTAGTAAACTCCATCTTATAATCACAAATATTTACTGACATGTCAGACAGGTTGAAATTACTCAATAATTGATTTATTAAGTGCTTACTATATAAGGAAATATGTGAAATTTAGGTAATTAATATTCCAATATGTAAGTGCTGTGCTAAGCTCTATGGGTATAATGGTTTATTATCATATTGAATAAAAATTGCTTTTATCCTAAAAAAAACAAGGATAAGAAATGATGGTAAATATAAATATGCAGTAGCACATCTAAAATTATTTGTACATAAGATGTGAAAAAATATCAAGGACAAAGATGATTAGAAAAGGGCACAGACATCATGTAGTAAAAGTAAGGGAAAAGAGATGAATGGCCAAAGTGTATTTGTATTTGTGAAATATTAAGAGAAATAGAAAAAGACCTCTAGAAAATGTGACAGCTCCTCTTTGGAGGATTTATAGAAACCTATAAATAATATTTATGTAGAAAGAGAAAGCATTGGTGGGTTGCAATATTTTTCCCTCAAATATTTCATGATATTTATTGTGATTCCAATGCTATATTTTGTTCCTTCTTGCTGTAGGCAAACTATTTAACTATGAATTGTTAATGACTAGCCTCTCAACTTCCAAAAATTTGTTTCACTGCAAAAAATCTTGGTTATATTCCAAACCCAAAGTCCTTCTCCCTAACTCTAAACTCTAAATTATAAACAAATGGAATAACAGGGCATCCAGGAAAACCAAAAACTACAATTATGTTCATATCTCCAGACAGGACCAGGTTTATCCATATCCAACTAGATCTAAATTTGTCTAATAATCTATCTATCTAATCAATCTATATTTTCCTGTTAAAGTAGCCATTCATTGACTTGGACACTTAATCAAACCTAAAGGCCACAGAGACTCATATAAAAACTATCATCTTTTTTTAATACTTTCTCTGCTCTATTGGGCAACAAATTTAAAAATCATAAAAATTTAGAACTGAGGATACCATTGGCAAAAAATGATAATATGTAGTTCTTGAAAAAACTAAAAAGAATTATTTTAACTTTTCTCATGAGCATATGAGCACACTGTATAAATATTCATGCCTTCAACATATTTCATGCAAAACTCATGGTTTACTGAATTCTGTGGATATTACCATCAATACTAAAGCTTTTTCAAAATGTAGAAATTTGGCATTTCAAAATATTGTAGTATATTTTGTCCAGTAGAATTTGTCCAGAAGATATGCCTCTTTCTTCATTATACTATTAGGGCCAGCTTGAAACCCTATGCTGCCCTTTTTCTTTGTCTTTTAGAAGCAATTAATTTGGCCTGTGTCTTCAATCAGTGATCTCATCACAACCCAAATTGCTAGGATTTCAGAATTATTGCCAGTCTTCCACAGTCATAGAAATGGTATCAAGATACACAAATGTCTATTATAGACCATTGTTTCTCACTACATCTAAACATAAATTATGAATTGGACTCTGAGAAATTATTCACATGCTAATTTTTGCTTAATTCTTTTTTTTTCTATGTTGCTAGGGAACATTTCTTTTCTCCTAATAATCTCCTGATTAAAGACTATCCTCTAAAAATGTCTATAGTTTTACTTCTCAGAAGGGAAAAAAAAAAGTCTGTGATTAACTGTGGTTTAACATTGGATACTGGGAGTTCATTTTGACTTCTCATAGACTTTTTTTTTAATTTTAGAAGATCTCTATTAAGTCTGCTACATTCAAAATAAAATAAAAAACAAATAGACAAAAATAATCCTTTATTGTTGTTGAAAGTTGAATGGTAACCAGTCAATGAACTACAGTTGGGGGGCAAAAATAATACTGCACTTCATCCAGTGTAGAAAGATGTAGATTTATAGAGAACTATGCTAGTCTGTGGAAGATTCTTATAACCATGATGATGCTATTTAGTCAAAACATTGTTATATATTAATTTATCATTTTCAAGGCTACTTAAAAGAGAGTGCAGGAAGAATGAAAGAGAAAAATCATAATAATAAAATTAAAGATTATAGCAAATTATACAAATCAGTTTTAATACTCTAGTATGTGACCAGAAAAAGCTATTTATAATTAATTTCTAACACACTATGAATTATCCTACAAAATCTGACCATTAAATAAAATAAATTATTATTTTTAAATTATGTATAGTGCAAAGACATCTGAGAAAAATTCAAGGATAAAAATTCTATGGTCCTTGTGTTCAAGGACTTTATTTTTTACAGGGATTGGGGGGATAAGACATTGTTCAACCTAAATATTTACAACATAATTTAGAACAGCAGAAGTGCAAAGTAGATAAGCTAAGTTCAGAAAGAGTTCAGAAGAGAAAAATCACTACCCACTGGCAAGAATAATGAAAACTTTCATAGGAAAAAAATGATATTTGAGAAGGATATTGAAAGATAGGAATTCAATAGACAGACCCAAGACATGATATATGAATAAATGTACAGAAGGAGAAAAGCTTAAATATGCTTGCAAAATCAGTGGTTCACTTAGCTAATATTACACACATGTATATGTATATGTATATGTATATGTATATGTATATGTGTATGTATATGTATATGTATATGTATATGTATATGTGTATGTGTATGTATATGTATATGTATATGTATATATGTATATGAATGCATTTATATTTATACACACATATATTATAAAAATGCTATTTATTGTTAGTGACAAAGATAGTTTCACTACATACATAAAATGTTGGTTAAAAATTATATTTGTTAAACATTTCGATGATGACCAAAAAATGGAAGTGACTATTTTTTTCTTTTCAGAAATTGGTTTCATAATTTCACCATTTTTCTATATAAGAGATAACTTTTATAAGTTAACTATTAGATTTAGTCAGAATTTGAGAAGTTGTACTACATAAAATCATGAGATTCAAGAGATAAAGATGAGTATTGTAATGCCTATTGTCAACATGAGTAGTGATTAGAACAATCTAAATGATGAAAAGAAAAAATGGGACACCTTTTTCATTGTTATGCAAAGCCACTCAAAATGTAGCTGAAGTAGAGAAGATTACAAGAGGAAATTTCATTCTTTTTAAAGATGTAAAAATGTCTATTTTTTTTTACCTCCCAGCACAGAACTGTATTGTTTTGTTTTTTAAATTATTTTGCACAGTATTCAGTTGAGTTTCCTTAGAACTAATAAATATTAAATAGGTTTCTTGGACAAATTCCTACTTTTTCTTGCCTCAGTTGCTTCAGAAACATAATTCAGTGTCCCTCTGTACTTGGTGTCTTTATTAATCCTCTTTACTTCACCTAAGAACCCTTTCTCATGCAAATGATTTTTTGCATAAAATTAACTTCTGTATGTACACCACCACTTTCTACTCTCAAAGACATTTTGTTATTTCTCATATTGTCATTTAGAGGCAAGTTCATCTTGTGAATATATCCCTTCATGTCCACCTCAAAATCAGAATTTTATTAAAGCAAACAAACAAATACACATTTAACACAATTAACATGTCTGCTCCATTTCATTTGGCTGTCAGAGGGAAAATGGAATTACTGGTCCTTTTCTATCACCCTATACCTGAATTAAATGCAAAAATAAAGGCATCCAATATTGAAATAATTATAGAAGACAAATTTGAGTTCATTTCATGTAGCAATTCTTTAATTTTGATTCATTATTCATATGGAAGAAATAGTTCTATAGTAGTCTTTAACGTAACCATAACTCAGCACAAACTCTTGAGAGCAGAATTTTAAAATGAAAATGAATTATTTTTCTTTTTGATAAATGCCTGTTAATATAAGAGTAATATCAGTTTTAATTCCAGATATTTCTTTGATTGAATTTGGAAATGATACACTACACTACAATGTCTATGCAATGATCTCAGTTAAAAGTTACTTACTAGTGTAGATTTTGCCAACATTTAAGACATAATTTCAAATTAAAAAAACAATAGAATAAAAAGAAGTATAAAATATGTGAAGTGATACATTAACTACAATAGAAGCAGAGAGAACAGATTATAGAGAGAAAGAAAAAAGCAGTAGAAGAAGAAATGCAAAGAAATAAATAGGAAGTTGCAAAGGTAAAAAGGAGGGAAAAGAGGAAGGAAAGAAAGAAGGAAGATAGGAATGTAGGAAGGGAGAGAGGCAAAATAGGATAGAAGAGAGGGAAAGAAATGAGGAAGGAAGAGAGGAAAGAGGGGAAAGGGGCTTTGAGTAGAACTTTAAAAGGAATAGATAGTGCCCTGGGTAGTGTACTGACCCTGAAGTCAGGAGGACCTGAGTTCAAATATGAGCTCATACACTTTCTAGTTGTATGGTCTTGAGAAAGTCACTTAAACTTGATTGTCTTATATCCACACCATCTCCAGTCATCCAGATTCATATCTGGCCATTGAATCCAGATGGCTTTGGAGGAAAATGTGAAGTTGGTCATTTAATATAGTTCCCCCTCGCTCAAATCCAATTTACTTGGCATGATATAGTATCACCTCTCTCATGACAAGCTCTTCATAAATAAAAGACAACATAAAAGGAGACATAGGACAAAATTATTTTTCTACTTTGTATAGTATTTGAAAATTGTTGGGTTTTTTGATATTAATAGATTTTGCAATGAGTTTTATTGTTTTGTATGCCCAGTTGATCACCAGGAAATTTTTTCATTGAAAGGTTTTTCTTTTCTAAATTATCTTATAAATTTTTAGATGTATAGAAGTATAAATACATCTCAAAATTGGAATAAAAATGACTCTGCCTTCTCATTTCTAACTGAGAAACTGAGGGCAAGACAAGTATACTGCCTCACCTTAAATCAAACAAATCAAACAGATTAGTTATAGAGTCAAAACCTTAATTTCTTTGAATCTCAGACTAGGTACTTTTTTACTGTAAATACATTGCCAAATCACACTTATTTCCACTAATATTCATTGTTTTATACTTTTTTTTCCTATCATTGATTTTTTTTAAACATCCTTTATGGAACTGCAAAATATCATCTGTTTTTTAGCATCTTTGTTTTATTTTATTCTTTTTTCTTTACAAGCTTGATTTAATCATTACATTAAATATTTTAAAATGCCTTCTAATGGAGGATCATGTGGTAGCAGCAGCTACTTAAAAGAAGAGCAATGGTTTATTATCATATTTTCATTATATGACAGCATAACTGCCAATAATAATAATAATAATAATAACAAGCATTCATATAGCATTAAGTTTTATAAAATTCTTAAGATATATTATTTTCTTTTGATATTTAGAATTTCTATAATTATCCTCATTTTAAACATGAGAAAACTGAGCTCTAAGTGAAATTAAATAATCTGGCAAGTGTCACACAACTATAAAATATCAGTCTCAGAACTGATAATTAAATATTTCTGACCCCAAATCATGAACTCTACTGCACCACATAATGACTCTCATATCCCTGCAGTCTTTTTACTGGTCATGGGCAAAAACCTTAACTTATTCAATTCTTTAGGAAAGCATAGAAATCATAAAATCACTCTATGATTATAATAACAGGCTTGGTAGTCAATGGAAAGAAAGTAGTTGTCAAACAGAAATATTTTCTTGACTGCTATAAATATGTCAAATATCATTTGGAAAAAAAAGAATGTTAAGTATAAAAGGTCATGAGACCATATAGTATAATCATCACATTTTCTCTTGAATCTCCAAAGTATATGATACAAAAGAGACATATTTATAGAATACATCCAAATGAAAAAAGCATGTACAGACTACTTTGCAATCTAAAAGCATGTGTAATATCTTTGGGTTATCATTGATAGTCCTTGACTAAATTTTTATTCAGAAGCAGGACCACAAAATGAAAGTCACCTTAGTTTACAAAATGCTACAATAGGAGAAAGAGTTTCTGTGCATTCCATCAAGTAGGAAAAATTAAAGTGCCAAGTCATAATGAATTGTGTGCCTTTTGTCCAAGGACCAACTTCTCAAATCAAAAAAAGAAAAGATTATTCAGAGACAATCCCAAAAAGATAATGATTTCTTTTCAGCTAAAGCTATTCTAGAAAGTCGTCAGAATGTACAGAAGTTAAAATCTTAAATGATTAAGAAAGTAAGTACAGTGATGAGATGACCAATGAAGTCACAAATTCAATATTAGATATTTAATACTAAATGGAATTTTTTTTCATAGTCCTATATCATATATGTCACTACCTACAAGTACTGTTTCTTGGAGTAGGTTGAGTTTTTGACTCTTATGACCATTCAAAAAACTGTCTTACTTATCAAGTTTTAGGGACTCGAGCAAAAAAAGTTCTTATAGATTACCTACTCTCGACAGCCCCTCTTTTTGAAAATGAGGAAAGTGAGGCCCAATTAAGGTACATGACTTGAGAGTCACATTCGAATCAAGTCCTATGACTAAAGCCAGTGTTCTTTCTAAAAAACCTATGATGTACACTGATTCTTATGCTGCTAATCAGCACAGTGCCAAGAGTATGGCTCAATGTTTAATTGAAATGAATTGGAAAAGGCAGCTAGTTGGCACAGTGGATAGAGTCAGGAGAACTGGAGTGTTAATCTAGCCTCAGACATTTGCCACTTAATAGTTGTATGACCTTGGGCAAGTTACTTAACCCTGATTATCTCACCCAAGGTCATCTCCAGTTCTAATTCATATCTGTCCACTGGATTCAGATAGCTCTGAAGGGGAGAGTGAGGCTGGTAACTTAGCACAACATCCCCCTCACTAAATTCAATTCACATACTTGTCATGACATCTCCCCCTGTTGCTATAGTCGTCTACAAAACTGAAGAACAAATATTATTATAAAAAATATTTTTTTCTATTACATAGACAAAAGTTTACAAAAACAATAAGAAACCTTGTAACAGATTAAGATGATAATCATCATTCAATATTCATTTAGAGGTCAATAAAACTTTATATCACTATGTGAGGTACTGGGGGTTGGGGAGTAGTATAGTTTCTAGATAAGTCGCAATGCATGATTTAATGAAGTTGTGATATCTTAGAGACATAACACACAAGCAAAAACAGCTACAACAAAACATAATGTATGCTTAGTACCATATTTCTCATGTATAAGATGCACCCTTCTTCATAAAATATGGGGTCTAAAAACTATGATTTTTTTACTAGCCTTTCCCGTTTTTTCATGCTTGTTTTTGTGCTCATTGTTCTAGACTTTTTCATTTCATTTCCCACTTTTTCACACCTGTTATTCTTGTGCACATTGTTTTGAATTTGCCAGTATATTAAATAAATTCAGCAAAGTAGCAGGATATAAAATAAACCACCATAAATCATCAGCATTTATATAGATTAGAGATAGAGATAGAAATAGAGACAGAGACAGAGATAGAGACAGAGACAGAGATAGAGATAGAGATAGAGATAGAGATAGAGATAGAGATAGAGATAGAGATAGAGATAGAGATAGAGATAGAGATAGAGATAGAGATATACATAATACAAAATACTTGGGAATTTACCTCCCAAGACAAACCCAGAAACTGTATGAACGCAATTATAAAGCACTTCTCACTCAAATAAATTCAGAACTAAATAATTGGGGAAATGTCAGATGTGAATGGTTAGGTCAAATTAATATAATAAAAATGACAAGTCTAGACAAATTAAATTACTTATTCAGTGCCATACCAATCAAATTACCAAAAACTACTTTACTGAGCTAGAAAAAAATAGAAACAAATTTTGTCTGGAGTAACAAACTATACTATAAAGCAACAGTCATCAAAACTGTCTAGTACAGATTAAGAAATAGAATGTCAATGGATCAATGGATTAGGATAGGTTCAAAAGAAATCAGAGTAAATGACTACAGCAATTGATCTACTATTTGACAAACCTAAAGACATCAGCTTCTGGGATAAGAACTCATTATTTGACAAAAGCTTATTGAGAAAATGGGAAAATAGTATGGGAAAAACTAAACATAGATCCACATCTCACACCCTATACCAATATAAAGTCAAAATGGGTACAGATGTAAAGAGCAATACAATAGATAAATTAATAGATCAAGTAATACTCTATCTCTTGGATCTATGCAAAGGGGATGAATTTATAGCCAAACAAGAATTAGAACACATTAAAACTGCAAAATGAATGATTTTGATTATATTAAATTAAAAAGGTTTTATAATAATAAAATCAATGCAGCCAAAATTGGAAGGAAAGCAGGAAGCTGGGAAACAGTCTTCACAACTAGGAGTTCTGATAAAGTCTTATTTCAAAAATATATATAGAATTGCATCAAATTCATAAGGTCACAAGTCATTCCCAAATTGATAAATAGTCAAAAGAAATGAACAAACAGTTTTCACATGAAGAAATCAAAGCCATATATATAATTGTAAGAAAAAAGTGTGCCACATCATTATTGATTAGAAAAATGCAAATTAAAACAACAATGATGTATCATCTCATACTTCACCAATATGAGAAAAAGGGAAAATGAGCAATGCTGGAGTAATTGTGGGAAGATTGGAACATTGATGCATTGCTGGTGGAGTTATGAATGGTTCCACCCTTACTAGAGAGCAATATGGAACTATGCCCAAAACTGTTCATGCCCTTTGACCCAGAAATTCAGATTCTTGGACTATATCCTGAAGAAATTATAAAAAAGGGACAAATCCTACATGTTCCAAAATATTGATATCATCTCTCTTTGTAATGGCAAAGATTTGGAAATTGAGGAAATGCCCATCAATTGGGGAATGGCTAAACAAGTTATGGTACATGAATACTATGGAATTCTATTGTTCTATAAGTAATCATACATGGTCAGACTCTAGAGAAGCATGAAATGAGTTCTATGATCTGATGTTGAGCAAAGGGTGCAGGACCAAGCAAACAATGAACATACTAACAACAACATTTTGAGATGATTAACCTTTATGGAAGCAATGCTTCTTAGCAGTTCAGAGAGCTAGGACAACTGTATTAGACAGCTTATGGACTATAGGAAGAAAAACAAAACAAAATAAAACATATAAAACCCCTTCAGAATCTGATGAATACTTCACAAAAAATTATCTCTTTCCCTCAGTTCTAATTCCTCACACCAAAAATTACTAATCTGTAAACATTTTTTATGTGTAATGTTAACCTAATTGTTCCCTGCTAAGGGGAGGGGGATGGAAAGGGAAAGTGGAAGGAAATTTTGTAATTTAAAAATATACATGTTCATATGGATTAAAATAAATATTTTTTTTAAATGATCCAGTTTGCAAAAGTGATGGAAATTGTACTGTTGTACATCAGTTTGGTCCTCCTCTGACTAAGAAAACAATCCAAGACTGGCTACTGGAAGAAGAAAGCCTACTGAAAATGTCCTGGCAGAAGGCCATTAGACGCAAGTCAGCAAAATGGCCTGAGTTAGAGAGATTTGAAGAGATGGATTGAAGAGCAAAGGACCATTGAAATTCCTGTGTTCAGTAGGGAGGCAAGAAGAGTTGTTTATATAAAAGAAGTTAATGATTTCAAAGGAGGACAGGATTGGTGCTTCAGGTTCATGAAATAGAATGGTTCAAGCATGTGTCCATACACCAAACTTGCCCAAAAGATGTTTGAAAGCTTTGAACAGAAGGTCCTTGAATTTCATGATGAGTAAAATTAGAGTTTGATAACTTTATGTAATATATTTTTTTCCAAATTTTGGGCCCCAAAATTAAGGTGCATCTTATGCATGGGAAAATACAGTAGAGTAATTCTGATTTAATTATTTGGATGAATTTAACAGCAAATTTAAGAGAAATATTCTCTTATTTGGTGTACAAAAAACTTATATTTATAGAAAGAATTGAATTCTATCTCAAGTAAATATAATTATAGGTTCAACTTCTTGATATTAATTCCACTGAAACTGACTTTAACTTACTCTCAAACTTTCCTAGACACTTACTTTTGTGCTCAATAATGACGGAGATGCAATGTTTTGGGATTCTAGAATGATCCATTTGTTTTTGTTTCCCTGTCCTGTTCAAGCTATTTATTAATTTAGTATTTCCATTTTCTGAACAAACAGAATTTTCCATTAATTTAGCTTTTAATGTTTTGCTTTAGTCTAACTTTTGCTCATCATTTTCTTTCAAGCCTGGTATTTTAAAATTTTTTGAACATTCATTTATAATATTGATAATTTGTAATTATACTATTAGTATATTATATTGTATATAGCATATCATATTAGTATATTGTATATTATATTAGTATATAGTAATTATTTAACTATTTCACATTGCATACATACCTGTATGTAAATGAAGTTTTGTGTGTATAAAGGGATGTCGTAGTAATACCATTAAAGCTCACACTTGAACTGATGAACAAATCATTTAAATCTTCTTGATAAAAATTCCTTCTGTGTTTTGCCTATGCAAAGCTTTTGAGAATGAGCCATAAAAAATGTTTTATTAAAGTGAACTTCTTTAACTCTTTTACTTATAATTTTATAGTTTGCTTAATATTGCTATAAATTTATTATCTTTCTCAATACTAAATTCATCTCCCATGTTAATATCAAATTTCTAAAATCTTGTATAATAAAATACTAGTCAGTGAGAGGCTAATGCATATAATTATCTACAGTAATCATATTCTATGATTGTTCCAAAATTAGGTAATGTGGTGGGTCAGAGCTTGAGGTCCCTCCCCAAGATCCCAAGATCATTTTGACTGGCTAGTATACTTTTGAATGCACATTTAGGTCCATCTCAGAACTCATCAGAATATATTCTCTTCCACAGTGTTGAATGTACAAAAAAATGAACTTCTTGTCTATTCATCATTGTGGAAGAGAATATATTTTGATTTGATTTGAATTTGATTTGATTTGATTTGAATTTGATTTGATTTGAATATGTTCCTATACAGAACTGAATCAAGTCAAGTACTCTACATATGCATCTAAGAATTGTTATTGCATTTGGATTATACCATCTCTAACAAGTGCATAGTTTGATAAAAATTTATGCATAATACTTGTTATATTTTTAACATTATGTTACTGTGATTCAATTGTTAAGTTAAATAGCATTCATTACATACTAATGAATGAGGCAGTCATTGTGCTAATCATTAGGAGAAAAACAAGGCAAAAACAATTCCTGAATTAAAGAAGTTCAAAATCTAAATCAGGGAAACACTATTCAAACAAAAAATAAAACATAATTCGGAACATGAAAAATATGTTTATGGTCTCATTTTATTTTATTTTTTCAATTACATATAAAGATACTTTTCAACATTCATCTTTTTTTAAGTTTTGAGATTCACATTTTTCTATTCCCATCCCCCCCATGACAGTGATACAGGTTTTACATGTACAATAATGCATAACATATTTCAATTATTAGGTTGTGAAAGAAGAAACAGAACTAAAGGAAAGAAAACAGGAGAAAAACCATGAAACCAATTTGATAAAGTGAAAAATGTATGCTTTGAGCAGCATTTCAACTCCATAGTTTTTTCTCTGCGCATGAATGGCATTTTCCATCACGAGTTTTTTTAGAATTATCCATGATCATTGAACTGCTGAGAGGAGCTAAGTCCATCATAGTTGATTATCACACAGTATTTCTGTTTTTTTTTTAATTTAAAAAATAAAGTATGCTTTAACCTGTATTCAGATGCCATCTCTCATTCTCTGTGGTTCGGTAGTATTTTTTATTATAAGTCCTTCAGAATTGTCTTGGGTCACAGCACTGGTAAGGAAAATGAAGTCGGGGTGGCTAGATTGCACAGTGGATAGAGCACCAGCCCTGGAGTCAGGAGTACCTGAGTTCAAATCTGATCTCAGACACTTAATAATTATCTAACTGTATGACCTTGAGCAAGCCACTTAACCTTGTAAAAAATTTTAAAAAATGAAGTCACTCACATATGGTCATTCTACAATATTGCTGTTACTTAGATAAGCAGGTATAATGTGAGCATCCTGCTCATCATTTCTTATAATAGAATAGCAATTCTGTCACAATCACATACTACAACTTTTTCTGCCATTCCCCAATTGAAGTCTATCCCCTCAATTTCCAATTCCTTGCCTCCACTTTGACAACCTCATTCAAAAAAGATTCATTTATTTTGATCTTTTATCAATTGTGGTACATCTCTTATTTTTAATATATTTAACTCAGTTCTTCAGGCTTGAGAAATGAAGCCTCTATCATAGAAATATGTTACAATAATTTTTTCCTGTAGTTACTATTGCACACTTTATTTTCATCCATTCTATTTTTCTCCATATTTATTGTATTCTCTCTATCCTTTCACCCTGTGCCTCCTTTAAAGGATATTACTTCTGGCTACCTTCCACAATCTGCCCTCCCTTCTAACATGCCATCCCTTTCTTCCCAATCCCTTCTCCTTTAACTCTCCTCTAGAGTGAGAAAGATGTCTATACTCGATTGTTTATATTATTCTCACTCTTAAGACTTATCTACTCTCCCTCAACTCACTCCTCTTCCACTACAAAAGCTTTTTTTGCCTCTTTTATGAAAAATTACTTACGCCATTCTACATCCCCACTTCACAATCTCCTAGTACGTTCCTATCTCACCCATTAACTTCATCTTTCTAATATATTATCCCTTCATATTCATCTCCAACCTGTGACCTATCTTTGTACACTCCTTCTAACTGATCTAATAAAGGAGAAAGTTCATATGAGTTATAAGTATCATATTCCCTTGTAGAAAAACTAACAATTCAACATTGTCCTTTGTGATTTCCTTTTTCACTTTACTTTTTTATGCTTCACTTGAACCTTACATTTTCTTTTCAGCTCTGATATTTTCATCAGAAAAGTTTGAAATTGCTCTATTTCATTAAATATCCATCTATTCCCCTGAAAGAGTATTATCAGTTTTGCTGAGTAACTGATTCTTGGTTATAATCCAGGCTCCTTTGCTTCTGGAATATTATATTTCAAACCCTACAAACCTATAATTATAAAAGCTGTTAAATGTTATAGTATCCTGATGGTGACTAATTTGACTTGCTTTATTGATATCATTTCTTTCTGGCTCCTTCCAATATTTTCTTCTAGATCATCAGTTCTGAAATTTGGTTACAATATTTATGGGATTTTTCATTTAAGGATCTCTTTCAGGAATTGATTGGTGGATTCTATTAATTTCTATTTTATACTCTAGAAATAGACTATCAGGGCAGTTTTCCTTCATACTTTCTTGGTAGGTGATGTTCAGGTTCTTTTTCTGATCATGGCTTTCAGGTAGTCCAATAATATTATATATTATCCTCTGTCTATTTTCCAGATGAGTTGTCTTTGTAATGAGATATTTCACATTCTCTTCTAGATATTTATTCTTTGTTTTTTTTAAATGTCTTGACTTCTAAGAAGGTCATCAGCTTCTCTTTGATCTCTTTTATATTTGGAGGACTTATTTATTTCATTGAAATTTTGAACCTCCTCTTCCATTAGGTCAGTTCTGCCTTTTAAAGTCTCCTCAATAAATTTGTGGTCCTCTTTTTCCATTTGACTGGCTTTTAAATCATTATTTTCTTCAGTATTTTTGGTACTTCCTTCACCAACCTGCTGGGTTTTTATTCATGATTTTCCCACATCATTATCATTTTTATTCCCAATTTTTCCTCTATGATTTCCAAAATCATTTTTTGTATTCCTCCGTGGTCTGAGACAAATTCATAATTTTCTTTGAGGTTTTGTCCATAGGAGTTTTGACTTTGTTATTTTCTTCTGAGTATGTTTTGATCTTCCCTATCACCATGGTTACTTTCTATTGTCAGATTTTTTTCCCTTTGTTTTCTCATTTCTCCAGATTATGATTTTTTTAACTCTTTGTTGGTGGGACTTTGTTTCCAGGGCCTACTATCTAAAGCTTTTATCCTTTTTTGCAGTTATTGTCAGAGATACTTCTAGGTATCTGCAAATTTTCAGTTCTTCCAAGGTTGTATGATCTAAGGAAAGGTTTTTACTATTCTTCTGGACTGTGTTCTGGTCTGTGGGTGACTATAAGCACTACTTTCTGCCCTGAAACTGTGAGGCAATTCCCCTCCACTCACCCATCTCCGCTGTGGCAATAAGCTTTATTTTAATATTGGTCCTCCTCCTCCTGGGAATGCAATGCAGATCTGAGTATGGTCAAAGCAATAGTCTTGTCTCAGTGATAGCAAAGAAACCCCTGTAATCTCCTCCCTTATTGTCTGTGGTCTGAGAGTTCTGGATGTCACTGTTGCTGCTGATTCAATGACACTCAATGACTACTTCCGGTCCACTGAAATCCATTCTGCACTATCGAGATCTGCACTGGACTCTGCTCCACTCTCACCCTGGTGTGACTGATTTTTCCTGCTGAACTTCCAAGATGTGCTTGACAGTCTTGCAACTGAGAGGTCTGGAAATTACCAATATGTCACTGTCCCAGCTGCTTTACCTCATGCTCCTAGATTCCTGAGGCTGGTCTGCTCCACAATGCCCCACACAGCACTTTGGTCTTCTCTCACCCTGGTGCAAAAGACCTTTCCTGGTTGATCTTCCATGTCTTCTTAGGCTATAGATAGTTTAACTCTGCCTTTTTGTGGGTTCTACCATTCTAGAATTTGTTTAGAGTCATTATTTAAAGGTATCAGGAGGAAGTTGAAGAGGAGCTTTGATGAGTCGCTGCCTTTACCCAGTGATTTCGGCTCCACCTCTGGGAAAAAAACAGTTTCTTATGGAAAACGGAAGGATTTTAGCTAGGAAAGCAGTATGGGCATAAGTCAGAGATGAAAAGAAATAATAATTCCAGATCTGAAGTATAAACAGTGAGACTGTCCAGAGTAAAGCAATGGGGTGATATACTAGGAACAGCAAAAATTATAATATGAATTGATGGCAAAATTATCTGGGGAATGAGAGGTGAATGCAGTGTAATTATATAACTAAGATGGGGTCATGATGCATTTTAAATGCCATGCTGAAGATCTTTTATTTTATCCTAGAGGTAGTAGAGAGTCAATAGAATTTATTGAATAGGTGAGTATTATTATAAGACCTCCTCTGTAGGAAGAACAGTTTGTTATCTGACAGGAGGATAGACTGGAGTGGGGAAGAATTGAGTTAGCGAAAACAACTTAAAGGCTACTAAAGCAGTCCAAATATGAGATGTTTAGAATTTCAATCAGGGTAGTATCAGTGTCAGAGTAGAGAAGGGGGTGTTTATCAAAAATATATGTGGGTGAAACTGGTGGAACTTTGAATAGATTGGATGGGGTAATCAGGAATAAAAAGATGATGAATGAAGGTGATGAAGATAGAATTTGAGTGACTGGAAGAATGATGGTGGCCTTGACAGTAATAATTAAGAAATAAAGATAGGAGGAAAGATTTGGCATTAGAGATAATGATTTGATTGGAACATGACAAGTTTAGGAAGTCTATGGTATGCTGATTCTAGATGCCTAAAAGACACTTAAAGGTGTGTAGTTGGAGTTCAGGGGAAAAATTCATACATGTCAAATATATCTGAGAGTTACCTCCAAAAAGATGATACTTTAAATTATAGGCTCTCGTAATGAAATTATACAGGGGAAGAAGATTAAAGAGTAGAGTCCCTGGACTATTCCTTGATTCTCCTTGGAAACTTCTCCCTGCCACTCTCCCCTGACCCCATATATTTGGATAAAGATTCATTGATAAAGCTCTATCTCCAACAAAGGAGAATGAGAAACAGCAGTCGGGGGGAGGGAGAAGGAACAGGGATAACCAAGAGAGAGAAATATAAAAATTTAGAGAATTGAAGATTCAAAAAAGGCCATTAAGTTCGATAATTAAGATATTAGGATTAATTTTGGAGAAATTGGTTAATTGATTAGATCAGATGCCAGACTGCAAAAGGTTAAGAACAAATTTATGGGTGGGGGGGAAGGAAGCAGAGAAACCTAAGTAGATGTCTTTTTTTTTTCAAAGAGTATAATTATAAAGCCAAAAAGACATTATATGATAATAGGTAATGTAGGTGGATGGATCAAGTGATGATTTATTTGTGGACAATAAAGACAAATACAAGTTTGTGGACAGTAGAGATATAGCCAATAAACAGTGAGAAGATCAGTGAGAGAACAGGACTGATGAATTTGCAGAAGCAATCTGCTGTACATTAAGAGATAAATTGGGATCCCCTGAGTATGAAGAGGGATTAGTCTTTGCAAAAAGAAAGGGGACACTTCTTCCTGTGAAACAGGAGTAGAGGAGGACAAAGTTGCAGAAGACATGTGAGTGAAGGGTGATGAAAAAGAAAGGATAAGAGAAGTGTGCAGTATATGACTGTATTTCCATGAAATAATTTGAGCCAATTTACTCATCTGAGAGAATGGGGGATAGGTGATGGAGGAAGTACAAGGAGGTATGAAAAAATTTGGAAAAGAAGCTGTGGTGAATTGAATAGGTAGTTTTAAAAAGAACTAGCTTGCCATATTAAGAGTCTATTTAAGGAGGCAAAGCCAGGATGAGGGAGCAAAGGCAAGGATTGCCCTTAGCTCTCTCCCAAACTCCTCCAAATGCCTTTAAATAAAGACTTAAGAGATAAAAGAAAACTGGGAAGTGAAATAAGAATGATACAAGAAAAATCATGAAAAATAAGTCAATGCTACTTATTAGAGAAATGTAAATTAAAGCATGTCTGAGGTACCACCTCACACCTCTCAGACTGGCCAATATGAAGAGAAAGGACAATGATAAATATTGGAAGGGATGTGGGAAATTTGGGACACCAATACATTGTTGGTGGAGCTGTGACTCATCCAACCTTTCTGGAGAGCAATTTGCAATTATGCCCAAAGGCAACAAAAATATGCATAACCTTTGATCTATCAATACCACTACTGAGTCTATACCCTGAACAGATTATGAAAAAGGGTAAAAAAACATCATTTGAACAAAAATATTCATAGCAACCCTGTTTGTGATGGCAAAGAATTAGAAATCAAGTGAATGTCCATTAGATGGGAATGCCTCAATAAACTGTGGTATGTGAATATGATGGAACACTACATTAGAATTCAGGGAATCCTAGAAGGATTTGATGAACTGATTGATGCTGAGCAAGATGAAAAGAACAAGAACATTTTACGCCCTAACAACAACATGGGAGTGATGATCAACCTTGATGGACTTGCTTATTTTTATCAGTGCGATCAGGAACAATTTGGAGTATCTGCAATGGAGAATACCATCTGTATCCAGAGAAGGAAGTGTGGAGTTTAAACAAAGACCAAAGACTATTACCTTTAATTTTAAAATAAACATTATCTTGTTATGTAATTTTGCTATCTCTTATACTTCATTTTTTTCTTTAAGAATATCATTTCTATCTCATCACATTCACCTTTGGTCAATGGCTACCATGGAAACAATGTAAAAACTAACATACTGCCTTCTGTGGGGAGTGGGGGGGAGAGGGAAACGAGATTGGGGGGGGAAATTGTAAAATTCAAAATAAATAAATAAATTTTAAAAAAAGAAAAAATAAGTCAAGAGCTTGGAGGCACAAAAATGTACTGAAGAAAATAGCACCTAATATTCTAGATCCAGAGGATAAAATAGAAATTGGAAATTCCACTAATCATTTTCTGAATGAGATCTCAAAATAAAAGCATCCAGGAAATATCCTATCAAATTCTAGAGCTCCCAATCAAAGAAAATACACTTCAACCAAACAGAAAGAAAAAAAAAAAGTCAAGTTTTGCTGAATCACAAACACAATAGCATAAGAATTAGCAACATGTGAATTAAAGGATTAGAGGGCTTTAAACATGATATGCTAGAGGGTAAAGAAATTAGGCTACTCCCAAGACCTATACAGCAATTCAAAGTATGATCCTTAAGAACAAAAAATGAACATTCAGTGAATGACAGAACTTTCAAGTAATCTTGATGAAAAGACCAGAACTGAATAGAAAATTTTACTTTCTAATACAAGAGTCAAGAGAAGCATAATAAAGTTAAGTAGTAAAGGAAAATTATAAGAGTCTTAATATGGTTTTAATGTTTATATTCTTACATGTAAAGATGATAATGGTAACTCATTAGAACTTATTATTATTAGGGCAGTTAAAAAGAGATAAGAGAGAGAGGGATAGGATGGAAAGAAATAATGTCAGCAATAGTAACTGTGAACAAAAATTTGAAGCAAATTTCTCATTTCTCAAATATATAGAAAATAGCAGCAAATATATAACAATAGGAACCATTCTCTTATTAAAGATAATAAAAAATTATGAAAAATTTTCATATAAAGCAATCAATACTATCTATAAACATATTAAAAAAGTTCTAACTCACTATTGATTGTTGAACTGCAAATATAACAATATTGAGGTGCTACCTCTTATTCATTAGATTTGCTAATAGGACAGAAAAGGTAAATGACAAATGTTGGAAAGCATGTGGGAAAAATTAGACATTAATGCATTGTTAGTGGAGTTGTGAACTAATTCAATCATTCTGCAGAGCAAATTTTAACTATGCCCAAAGGGCTATAAAATCATGCATACCCTTTGACCTAAAAATACCACTGCTAGGTCTGTATCTTTTTAAAGCAGGACAATAACCCATATATA
This sequence comes from Macrotis lagotis, assembly GCF_037893015.1. Lineage (NCBI taxonomy): Eukaryota > Metazoa > Chordata > Mammalia > Peramelemorphia > Peramelidae > Macrotis > Macrotis lagotis. Next base: position 100,471,855 of record NC_133663.1, read on the forward strand.
CAATAATATTAATTCAACTTTTTCCTGGTGGCAAATAATTGAGAACTGAGGGGATGTCCATTTATTGGGGAATTGATGAATAATTTGTGGTATTGTGATTAGGATGGAAGAGTATTCTGCTATGGTAAATGATAAAAATTATCAGTTTTGAAAATCCTATTTATTCTCAGTAATCAATGACCCAAGACAATTCTGAAAGACATAATGAAAAATGCTATAAATTCTCAGAAAAGTAACTGAATGTTTTTGTATAGAGATTGAAGCATAATTTTTATTTTATTTTTCTTGAAATTTTTGGGGGTGTCTATGTTTTCTTTCAACACAACAATTATGGAAATGCTTTGCATGATCATACATGCAAATGCTTGCTTTTTCAAAGGGTGATGGATGGGGAAGGAGGTAGAGAATTTGAAACAGTGGTTTAAAAGCAAATGCTTCTATATGTAAGTTGAGAAAAATAAAATATTAAATACAATTTTTAAAAGATACACTAGAGAACTGGAATCAAATTGTGATGTATATAGTCAGTATTGCTTCATGGATCTTTCAAGCTTCTTCATATAAATAGAATTAATTACAGTTTGTGATAAAAAGTAATCCAAGTTTAGTCTTTGGAAAAGCAAGATCATTGATAGAAAATATACAAAAATATAGAATATATGTGACTTCAGGAACTTTCTTTTTTTAATCACTGCCATATCCCAAATACTAAAATTCTTTTTATTCTACTCCAATCCTTCCACATAATAACATGAAAAGAGGCAAATTTATTTATGGAAATTAATGTAGAATGCCCTTATTCACATTATTACAGAATAGTTTTAGGAAGAAAAGGAGAATCAAGATCACTTATGACCACATCATATTGGACAAGTCACTTTATCTATAATCAATTCATAAAATCATCTATAAAATAGAGCCTTAATTTGTCCCTCAATTTGCTTTCAACTTTTAATAGAGCCATTGAATTTTAGTGCTAGAATAAGCCTCAGAAACTAGTTACAAATCCCATATCTGATCAAGATTTCCTCCAGTAGAATAATAAAGAAAGGGATCATACAACCTTTCCTAAAGGATAAAATATGATAGGGAATCCACAGTATAGAGTAGCAGCTAATTTCCCTATACCATAATGTGGATTGTTTATTTAAAATTTAAACAATTTAAACAAATTATTTACAATTTAAACGAGATTTTGATGGAATGAAATTTACTACCAAAATGATGCTAAACTTTGACTTCCCTCTCTAGCCCATTGTTTGAATTTATGTGTATATGTGGGTATGCATATATTATATATATATATATATATATATATATATATATATGCATGTGTGCATGAATATATATCTATATATATATATATGCATGTGTGCATGAATGTTTGGGTTGCAGGTAAGCATGCATGCATGTATGCTTATATGCCTAAGCATTTGCATATGCATTTGTATATTTATGCTTGTGTGTATAAAAATGCCTATAGATATATAGATAGATAGATGTATGTACATATGTATGCATATATGTGTACATATTTTAACCAAAGATAATTGATGTATAAATATGTGTATGTATATGTGTGTGAAAGAGTATGTATATGGAGATTGCATTGTGTATATATATAAATAAAAATATTCATGCATATGCATACTTATATGCATGTGCATATTGTAGTTTTTATGCATAATGATCTGGGTCCAAAATTTGATAGAATGGAAGTATTACATTGGATCATTTATGGAAAAAACATGTAAAGCATTTGATGATCTCAAAATGCTTACTATCAAAACCAACAAAATGCAAAGCAAACAAATGAAAATATTTAATGCCAATAATTAAAATTGAATTCAAGGATAAAGGGAAGATTGCATCTTAAAGTTCCTATACTCATAGGTAATTACTGGCAGTGAAGGGTTAAGTTTACCCTTGAACACTGAATCAATGTGTTTCATGACCATAACAGGTATATCATGCTACCATTTCAAAGTGAAGAATTCTTTGAAATAGTATATTTTTTTAAAATTAAATTGAAACATCTTCCTAAGGCAAAGGTTCATTAATTTTATCAGTTAATTTCTTCCTCTTAAAACTGCCTATTCATATCCTTTGACCATTTTTAATTGAAGAATGACTTGCATTCTTATTAATTTGACTTAGTTCTCTGAATATTTTAGATATAAGATCTTTATCAGAAATATGAACTGTAATTTTTTCCAGCTTTCTTCTTTCCTTTTAATCTTGTTTGAAATGATTCTGTTTACACAAAACCTCTTTAATTTTATCTAATTAATATTATCTATTTTTCATTTTATAATATTCTCTATATTTTGTTTGATCACATACATTTCACCTCTCCACAGATCCAACAGATAAACTATTCCTTGTTCTCCTAATTGGCATATGGTGTCACCTTTTACGTCTAAATCATGTACCCATCAAGATAAGGTCAAAATTAATATATGATTGGGACAGCTAGGTGGTGCAGTGGATAGAGCACTGGCCCCAGAGTCAGGAATACCTGAGTTCAAATCGGGCCTCAGACACTTAATAATTACCTAGCTGTGTGGTCTTGGGCAAGCCACTTAACCCCATTGCCTTGCAAAAAAAAAAAAAAAAAACCTAAAAAAAATTGATGCATGATTGTAGGCCTATACCTAATTAGTACCATATTATTTTCCAGTTTTCCCAGAAGTGTTTGTCAAATAGTGAATTCTTATGCCAGGAGCTAGAATCTTTGTGTTTGTCAAACAGTAGATTACTATAGTAATAGTCTGCTGTTTCTTTTGAACCTAATCAATATTAATGATCCATTACTCTATTTCTTAGCCATTATCAAACAGTTTTGATGACTGATTCTTCATAATATAGTTTTAGATTTGGTATAGATAGTTCACCATCCTTTACATTTTTTCATTAATGTCCTTGATATTCCTTCAGATGAATTTTGATACTATTTTTTTCTAGGTCTTTAAAATAATTACTGACAATAAACTTTTTTAAATTTGATTGGAATATCACTGAATAAATAGATTAAATTAGGTATATCAGTCATTTTCAATATACTAGCTTGTTCTACTCATGAGCAATTGATATCTTTCCAATTGTTTAGATTCTACTTTATTTTTCTGCTTTTATTTCTGTTTGTTTACTTTTTTTTGTAACTCTTTTCATGTAGTTCATATAGTTCCAGGGTTTGTCTTGGCAGATAGACTCCCAAGTATTTTATATTGTCTATAGTTACTTTAAAGGGAATTTCTCTTTTTATCTCTTTCTGTTGGAATTCATTGATAATATATAGAAATGTTAATGATTTAGATGAAAATATGTTATAAACTCATCCTTTGCTAAAGTTGTTTATTGTTTCTAGTAGGTTTTTACTTGATTTTCTAGAATTCTCTATCTATTCTCTATATTATCATATAATCTGCAATGAATAAGAGTTTCATTTCTCATTGCCTATTCTAATTCCTTCAATTTCTTTTTCTTCTATAATCCCTAGTTTTCTTCATATTTCAGTTTAAATATTGCCTTTTGCATGCTATCTTAGTTCCCAATCCCTAATAGACTTTCTGAAAAGAATTTGTTATTGTTTTATATATATTTTGCTTTTTTAAATATATAGAAATCTATTCCTTAATAGACTGCAATCTCCTTGCAGGTAGTTGTTTCTTTTTTTCTTAATATTCTCAGTACCTGACACATACTTCCTTATTAATGCCAGGAACTTCAATATGTATAATGCTTAGTTATGTACTGGAGACAGACTGTAACTTTGATAGGTATTATGAACAAACATGTACTGAGCTAATATGGCATTAATATAGTATTCAACGTGTGTAATTTAACTAGTCCAGCAAAAGAAGTATATAACATATGTTTAATCTTATGGAAAATCAAGACATGAAATGTAATTTTCTCAAGAAAGCTTAAGTATCTTAAGGAAATTGCATTATATAATTAATCAAAAATATATTTTCTGTTCTTTTCCAAAGAGAAATTTAAGGATAAACAGCTTTCCACTTCTATTTTTTCAGTGTTTCCCATATTTTCTGAATAAAATTCCAAGTTTGACATCACTTGAGAGTATATATTTTATGTTTTTAAATGCTCATTGTGAATTCCATTCCTACTTTTCTCTCTTCCACCAACTTTGAGACCCACATCATTTTATTGTAATATACTTACATTCCCTTTTCCTTATAAATGAAGAAAAAAACATGTTTTCTATTTAAATGCAAAAATATAACTTGTCCAAAGAATGAATACATTATATCATTTAACAAGAGCAGGTGGATGTTTACTCAAGCATGTTTGATATACCAGCATGAATTATTTCAGTTAAATATCAATGTCATTAAAAGAAGCTGAAGTAAGAAAAGAAAAAAAAAACTGCAGGTTCCATAGGAATTTAAGGTGCCTGAACTGAATCTGATTTGCAGGTGAATTGGTTCAATCTGTCTGGATTACCTGAAGCAGGAGGAAATAGGTTGAGAAATGAAACAAGAGAGCTTAACCTTTGTTGCACTGATGATAAAACAGTATTGTCAATGTTCAATTCAGCAATTGCCTCCGTTATTCCTTGCCATTTGCTCAGGCTGAGGAAGAGATAGCATCTTTCATTTGGGGGAAAAATGAAAAAAGGAAGACAAAGAGCCTGTCTTTGCATTTAATAGAGAGGGCCTTGCATTGACTCATTCCAAGAGTAGCATTGAAGCATGCAAATGCACAGAATCATTCCTTGTCCTTACTGAATAAAATACGCACACACAGACATCAACGCATAATCATATTATGTTTATTATGCCTGATTTTTCCTCAGATTCTACACAAACTTGTCTTTTTATTTTTTTGTGTTTAATTTGTGACATTCATGTACTATTTAAAATTCTTATTTTTATCTTAGCTCTTCATCACATTTTTTTAAGGATGAAGAAAAAAGAAACAAAATACTTAAAATATAGTTTAATTAAAATTTCTACAGGATATTGCAATCCATAAATATGTATCTATGTTTTTACAACCATTCAAGAAACATAATATAGGCAACATGACAGCATGTTAGAGTATAAAAATAGCATTCAACAACACAGTATATCAGCAACAGTTCTCTGAATGCTGTAGATAATTAATCTAATTTTCCCTCTGCTTCATTCTGTGTTCTATTAGTTTTCTTATTCAAACTTTCAAGTCACAAATCTAATTTAAAACCTCTTAACTGGTCTAATGTGGTAATGCGTTCCATCTGCGTGTAATGTCTAGCAATGGGGGATATGGTTAGAATGTTAATTTGTTTCTTGGTGTGTAAACTGTTCACTAAATAAATAATGTTATTTGTAGTTGTATATTTATCTGATAACTTAAATTTCTGAAATACAATTTTTTTAAAGTAGTTAGGCAGTTAGGTGGTATAGTGGATAGAGTATCAGGTCTAGTAGTAAGAAAACTTGTCTTCCTGATTTCAACTTTATCCTTAAGACACTTACTAGCTGTGTGACCCTGGGCAATTCAAATTTCTCACCAACCAAATGAGATGGAGAAGAATATAACAAACTACCCTAGTATCTTTGCTGAGAAAAGTTGAAATTGAGTCAATGAACTTCAGACACAACAGAACAACTGACCAACAACTAGCAGATTCTTTACTACATACTAGGTACTTAATGCTTGTTAATTAGGCTTTAAGGAAGAAAAAGAGAAAAAATGAAATGAGGACCTTCATATACTTACCTGGTGGATCTATTCCTCTCCATTAGAATGAGGATCTAGTAAAATAAAATGCATACACAGACACATGCCAAATGAGCTATGTATACATTTGTCTGTACAAATATGAATGTATGTAACATGGGTGCATATCAACACACAAATATATAAATATTAAATAGGGATATATACACATATATGCCTATGTGTACACAAACATGCATACATGCATTCATATATAAATGTGTACAAATATTTGTATATGTATCTTTATATATATTTATGTTCTCACTGGACCTGTAGTCAGGAAGTCCTAAATTTAAATCTGGTCTCAGATAATGATGCTATATATTCCAGGAAAGTCACTTATTCTCTATTTCTCTTAATTCACTAAAGAAGGAAATTTCAAACCACTCTAAGTATCTTTTCCAAGAAAGCCCACAGTATGGTTCACCAGATCACAAAGAGTTGGACACAGCTGAATGAGCAAACAACTAGAACAGTCTTTTCAAACCATGCACTATATAGATGTTAGTTATTCCATTATATTATGTTATGTGGATAACATGTATGTGATAATACATAAGAATTGTACAGTCATTCATTTAGAATGAGTTTTTGCAATTCAATGATCTAAGAAAATCCCAAAAGACTTATGATAAAGGATGCAATTTGTACCTTTAGAAAAAACTGATGATACCTAAATATAGAGGTAAGCATGGCATTTTTCACTTTATTTGTTTCATTCTTCTGTCCATTCATTCTTTTCTTTTTTCCTTTATTCCTTCTTTCTATTCTATTTTTTCTTTCCTTTTGTTTCTTTCAGATTTTCTTTCACACAGCTATATTAGATTACTTAATGTTTTTAAAGGGGAAAGGGAGAGAGGGAGAAAAATAATTTGAAACTATAAGTTTGCAAAAAAACCCAACAAATCTTGAACATTATTTTTACATTAAATTAGAAAAAAATAAAAAAGCAGAATTTTTTTACTGTAAAGGAAGTTATAGGATGAGTCACACATTGCAAGATATCTCCATAGTTATATATGAACATTTTGAAACCAAAAATAGAAAAAGCAAAAGAAATAAAAATAGAAATAAAGCCAAAAGACTAGTGTTAGCCAGATAGCCAATAATAAATATTAAGTTGATTGATGATTGAATTTAAATACTATTATTATTATTATTATTTATTACTTGATCTTTTATTCACATATATTCAGGGATAGAATAGAAAAAAAGAAAAAAACACTGGCTCAGGAGTCAGAAACTGGATTCAATACTTATTTTTAGAACATAGTTACTGTGTGACTATGAAAATTCATTAATTTCTCATTTCCATCATGCAACATCTATGACAAAAAAATTACTAAGCAGTCAATGTTTCCTTGGGAGTTCTATATGTTAATGAAATTATTTCTTCATTGCTTTATCTCTTTCCCTATCTCTGTACTTCTCTGTCTCTGTTTCTCTGCTTTTGTCCTTTTTGTCTCTGTTTTACTCCATCTCTCTTTGTATCTCCACATTGAGGTTATCTATCTATGTCTATATCTATCTACCTATCTATCTATCTATCTATCTCTCTGTGTCTATCTCTCTCTTTCTCTGTCTACCTATCTATCTATATGTTTGTCCCGAATATTTGTACAAAAAATACCCTAGTAAGAAAATTGTCTAAACATTGGATAGAGCATTGGTCCTGAAGTCAGGAGGATCAAATCAGTTCAAATCCAGTCTCAGATATTTAACAATAATCTAGATATTTTATCTTGGACAATTCATTTAACCCCATTACCTTGCAAAAAATAAAATAAAATTGCCTAAACTAGCTCAAATTGTCAGAGTTTCTGCTAATATCAGTAAAATTGAATGAATGATGGGATGAATGAATGAATGAATGAAATTGAATTACTTTTTCGCCAATATTATGCAATACCCTGGGAATACAAATAAAAACACTAAAATATTCCCCACTTCTTAATTTCACTGTTACTCTGGAAGGCAACATTATACTCTTACTCTTTTAATTTCCCCAGTCTAAGAGTAATCTGGAATTCTTCCTTATTTCTTATCGCACTATTGCCTGCCAATTTCACCTTTGCAATATTACTTGAATATGCCCTCTTCTATCATGTGCCACTGCTATCACTCTGGTGCATGCTCTCATTGCCTCACATTTTGATCACAGCAGGATCCTGCCTGTAGATCTGTCTGCATCAAGTTTCTGTGTTTTCTCCTTTCAACTACTAAAGCATTTTCTGAAAACCTAGGCTGATGGTGTTGCCCTTCCTCTCCCACATACTCAGTAAACTTAAATGGTTTTTTGTGCCCTCCAGCAATAAAAGAAAAATCCTCTGGCATTTAAAGTCCTTCATAGCCTAGTGCTTTCCTATTTTTACAATATTCTTATACCTTTTTTTTGTCAACACCTACTCTTTGATGCTGGGATATTGACTTCCTGACTTTTCCGTAAGCATGGTACTCCACCTCTTCTCTCTGGACATTTTCCCTAGTTGTCCCCATTTCTGGCACTCTTGCTCTCCTTCTACTAACACTCTTGGCTTTCTTTAAGTCTTAAGAAAAATTTTACCTTCAATAAGAATCCTTCCCTATCCTTTTTAGTGTATTGCTTTGTATGTATGTATAAGCAGCACAGGGAGAGTATTTTCCTTGAAAAGTTAAGTAATTTATACACCAAAACAAGCATTTGTTAAGTGTCTATTTTGTATTAAACATTGAAATTAAAAAAGATAAAAAGTACAAAATCCACTACCCTTACATAATCAAACCTGTGTTTAGGTACAACTTTCATCTAGCACATAATATTGTCTCTCAATTTATATCTTATTTGAATGTGGGGTATCTATCTAAATTTAAACTACATTTATTTATATTATAGATTTTTCTATTTCCTTGAAGACTTTTAAAAATTCTATGTTGATTTTTCTGTTGTTGCTTGATTTGACTTCACTATGGTACATTTCTGTTTTAGAAAATAACTTCTTATGTCAATAGGATGCAAGTTCAACATAAATTTGATCCCATACTTCCAGATTTATTCAAATAAGGTGGATAGAGATGAAGGAAAAAAGGGATGTCAGAAAAATTGGCCACGTACTGAGTGATTAAAACATTCTTTGTAGGAAATGTCATTACTATTTTGTTTAAATTTAATGTAATTTACCAGACCATAAAGAAGTCCTTAGATGAAATGGCTGGTTTCCAGGCAATGCTACTCTGCTGCTGATTACAATACATTCTGACATTTCTGACAGTTTTATAATTCTTATATTCTGTAACTAGCTGTGCTCTGAAGTGTCTACTTTGCTGAAGGCTTTCTCCTGGGAAAAAGGCACTAAAGTTTTGTGGACTGAAAGGACAATAAAACAGTTTGATGGGAAAACAATATTACCATGTTATGCAAGCCTCTTGCTAATTTATGTCTCATCATAATGCAAAAAAAATAAAAGTATTAAAAAGACTTTCATGTGAGAATTTGGAGCTCTTGACACATATGTTTTCGAAATAAAATAGGTTGAAAATTTAACGCAAAAAACATTTAGAAACTTGCTACAAATTTAATGCTCTTTTGACTATTACAAAACACATTAAGAATAGGAATACTAACATTACCAATACTAAAATCTTCAAAGTCAGATGTTATCTTGTCAATATTGTCAGCTAAGTTAATATCCTCTACTTCATACTGACCACTAAGAAGCTTTTGATTCATTCTGAGGTTCTTTTTTGAATAATGTCTCTCAGAATCAATTCTATCCTTTCATATATTGCCTATGTACTGAGTACAGTACTATTTTAATTATATTATGTTCAAAAATTGCCAACTGACCAAGTAATTTAGAAGTCCATCAGTTAGGATAAAATAATACTAATAAAATAAATAGATATTCATTAGTTAAGAGTTTTAAAGAATTTCATTGATACTTTCTTATAGTAAGCTTATAATATTCCACTGCAATAAGTAGTCATCAAAGCAGACAATTAGAACAGTAGATAACATGCTAGGATTGGAGTAAGAAAGACATGAGTTCAATTCCTGCCTCAGACACTTAAAACAAAGAGATCCTGGAAAAATCATTTAACTTTGTTTTCTTCAGTTATCTCAACTCCAATATATACTGAAGAAGGAAATGGCAAACTGCTTTAGTATAATCAACCATCCACTCACTCTTGGCTAAATAAGTAAATAAATAAATCTAAATAAAACAAAACAAACAAGCAAGAAAAAACCCTCCTTGGAGTCAAAAGTGGAGATATGGTGAACAGTTAGTTAAAATAAGATTTAGAGCATGAGGTTCTTATTGCAAAATTCAAAGCTAAGATAATTAAGGAAAGCCATCAAACCATATATGCAACACCCAAATAAAATTGCTCATGAATATAAAATGTAATCAACAAATAAGTTTATTTTTAACAATTATCCATATGCCTATAATTCTAAGTGACAAAATTTCCTTTCACCCTTCCTCCTAACCCCTCCCCTCAGCTGTGAAGAGTCAGGCTAATATTGTCCTTACACATTTGTGTAAAGCATGTTTACAAGATAATAATTTTTGATGTGAGGTATTGCTAGATGTATTACCCTCTAAATTATTCCTCCCCACTCACATTTATTTTATTCTTTCTCTTTCTCTCTCCTTTAACCTGTCCTTCCTCAGAAGTATGTTGTATATGATTACCCTCTCCCACAATCTTCCCTCTATCACCTACTCCCTGCTCCCTTCCCAATGTTCCCATTATCCCATCCCTTTCCTCTCATGTTTCCTCTAGGGGAAGATAGATTTCTGTGCCCTATTAATTGTGTATGCTATTTAATCTGAGACATTTCTGATGAGAATGAAGGTTCCCTAACTTCTAACCTTCTCCTGTTCTGCTCCACTGCAAGAGCATTTTCTTGACTTTTTTATATGATATATATTAGCCCATTCTACCTCTCCTTTCCCTTTCTCCCAAGATTTTCCTTTATCATTTGATGACTCCATTTATATACTATATGATATCATTATATTCAGCTCCTTCCTGTGCCTTTCTGCTCCTTCTAAGTACTTTTATAAATGAGAAGCTTCATATGAGTTATCAGTATCTTCTTCCCATGAAGTAATACATATAGCTCAGAATCATTAAATCTCTCATAATTAGTCCTTCTCATCCAACCTCTCTGTGTTTTACTGAGTCCTCTATTTGAAGATCAAACTTTTTATTCAGCTCTGGTCATTTCAACAGGAAAGTTTGAAAATCTTGTTTTATTTAAGGTCCATCTTTTCCCCCTAAAGAGGATGTTCAGTGTTGCTACCTAATTGATTCTGGTTGTAATCTAAGCTCTTTTGCCTTCTGGAATATTATATTCCAAGCACTATGAGAGCTTAATGTAGATGCTACCAAATCCTATGTAACCCTGACAATAGTACCACAGTAGTTAAATTGTTTCTTTCTACTTGTAGTATTTTCTCATTGACTTTGGCTTTTGGGAATTTGGTTATAATTTTCCTGGGAGTTTTTTTTGTGGGGGGAGGGGGAATCTCTTTCAGGAGATCATCATGGATTCTGTCAATTTCTATCATACCCTGTGGTTTTAGGATCTCAGGAGAAATTTCCTGTAGAAATGCTTTAAAAATGAAGTCAAGGGTTTTCCCTGGCCATAACTTTCAGTTAGCCCAATAATATTTTAAATTATCTCCCCTGAAACTGTTTTCCAGGTCAATTGTTTTACCAATGAGATATTTCACATTTTCTTCTTATTTCTCATTCTTTTGTTTTTGCTTTGCTGTTCCTTGATTTCTCACAAAGTCATCAGCATCCTTTAGCTCCATTCTACATTTGAAGGGGTTATTTTCTTCAGAGAGCTTTTTTATCTCCTTTCCCAAGTAATAAGTTCTGCCTTTTAAAGCATTCTTCTCCTCATTTGCCTTTTGTACTGTTTTTTTTTTCCATTTGACCTAAACTGTTTTTTATGGTTCTTTTCTTCAGTATTTATTTGCATCTCCTTCGCCAAGCTGCATGGTTTTCATGATTTTCCTGTATTTCCCTCATTTCTCTTTCCATTTTTTCCTTTACCTCCCTTACTTCCTTTTCAAAAACTTTTCTGAGCTTGTCCATAGTCTGATCCCATTTCCTATTTCTGTTGGAAGCTTTAGATACAAATGCTTTGATTTTCTCATCTTCTGAGTGTATATTTTCCTACATGGAAACAAAGTAATTTTCTGTGGTCAGATTTTTCTTTTTCTGTTGTTTGCTCATTTTGTCAGACTATGACTGATTTACAATACTTCTGAAACTTTTGGGGGATTTGGGGATACCCCCCCTCACTCCAATTCCTTCAAGTTCTTATGAGAGACTCTGACTCCTCTCCTGGTCTGTGCCTGGTCTTTGGAGACATTCCTTTATAACCTGGAACTGTGAGGAGGGTCCCTGCTCCTCAATGATAGTATGGGGCCTCAGACTGTATCCTGGATCTGAGTATGTACAAAGCAGCAGAGAGACCTCTGCAGCCTCTCTCCACCCCCTTACCTTGTGTTTGGGTGCTCTGGAAGCAACTGGTTTGGGCTCTGTGCTCACTTTGGTGTGGCAGAGTTCTCCATCTGACCCTCCAAGCTTTCCCCAGAGATTCCGGGGCCAATAGGTCTGGAAACTGCTCCTGCTGCCATGGACGAAGACATCCCAAGGGACGCAGGAGGCCCCTGGGCTGTTCCTGGAAGGCTAGTGCTGATTTGTTCAAGTGAAGTGGGGTACAACTGTGGTCTAGCTGAACTGGGGCTTTTTCCAACCCTAGTCTCAAGTTGAACAAATTTTTCCTGTGGAAATACCAAGTTGCCTTATACTGAGAAATTATTTCACTCAGTCTTTCAGTGTGTTCTTCCCCTTAGAGTCATAACTGTATGGCTTTTAGAACACTTTGGGGAAGAGTTTCTGGGAATTCCTTCCCTCAACCTATCATGCCATCACTACAATAAAAAGTTTCATGCAAAAATGGGAACTATACACGATAAAAATGGCAAGGATTAAGCAGAAACAGAGGAGATTAAGAAGAGGTTACTAGAATTCAAGGGGGGAAAAAAACTATGCAAGAAAGACCTTATCATCAGTAACCACAGTGGTGTGGTTACTTATCTAGAACAAGACATTGTGGAGAGTAATGTCAAATATGCTTTAAAAAAGCTAAAAGAATTGTTAAGATTCATGTTGAATTATTTAAAACCCTAAAATATGAGTCCGCTTATGTGCTATACTAAAGGTGCCAACAAATTTGGAAAGCACATCTGTGTCCACTGGATAAGAAAGGATCACTTTATATTCCAATACTAAAGAAGGACAATGCCAAGGGTTGTTCAAATTACCAAATAATTTGGCTCATTTCACACACCAGCAAAATGATGTTTGAGAACTAAAATTTAGGATTTAGAAATATGTGAACTCAAATTACCAAGAGAACAGGATGGTTTATGGATAAGCAGAGGAACTGGAGACCAAATTGACAGTGTTGACTGGATTGTGGGAAGATTAAAGGAGTTCCAGAAAACATTGCTTCTGATTGATTGATTACACCAAAGATTTTAAATTTGTGTATCACAACACAATATGGTAAGTCCTAAAAGATATGGAAATACTGTCTCAACTTACTTCTCTCCTTAGGAACCTGTATGCAGAACAAGAAAAAACAGAACCAAACATGGAATGACATTGGTTTAAGATGAAAAAAATATGACCAAGCTCTATATTATTACCTTATTTAAATAATTTATATGCAGAATATATCATGTAAAATGGCAGAGTATATGAATCAATAACTGGAATTATGGTGGCTGGGATAAATATCAATAATCTCAGATTTACAGATTATAAAAGGCATAAAATGAAGAGCAATTAAGCAGTCTTTTCATAAGCATTAAAGTGTAGGATGTAAAAGCTTGAATTTTGATATTTAAAAAAAACAAAAAATCTTGCCAATTGGTCCCATCACTTCCTACAAAATATAAGGAGAAAAAATAAAAGTGGTGTCAGATATTTTTATATATCTAAATATTATTGCAGATTACAACCAGAGTCTTAATTTTTTTAATTTATTTTTTTTATTTTCATTAATTTGTTTGTACATGCATATTTCCAAGTTACAAAATTCTCTCCACCCTTCCTTCCCACCCACCCCCACCCCACAGAAGGGAACATTCAGGTTAGCATTTTACATACATATTTTGTTAAACATATTTGTAAATTAATAATTTTTGGCAGGAGGAATTAGGATTAAGGGAAAGATACATAAGAGATAGCTTTTATAAAGTGTTCATCACATTCTGGAGGGTTGTTTTTTTTCAGTGTATTTCATTTGTTTTGTCATTCATCCTCTAGATGGGAATAATATAGATGACTACCAGTCTAAGACAGTTGCACTAGCTCTCTGGACTGTTGAGAGGAATTGCTTCCATCAAGGTTGTTCATAGCATATTATTGATGTGTACATTGGTTTTTTGGCTCTACTCCCTTTGCTCAGCAGCAGATCCCATTAAGTCATTCCATGCTTCTCCATTTATGGTTCCTTATAAAATATTGATATTCCATAATATTCATGTACCATAACTTGTTTAGCCATTCTCCAATTGATGGACATCCCCCCAATTTCCAATTCTTTGCCACTAAAAAAGAACTGTTATCAATATTTTGGAATATGGAGGACTTTTCCTATTTTTTACAATTTCTTTTGGCTATAGTGCTAGAATTGGAATTACTGGGTCAAAGGGTATGAACAGTTTTATTGCCTTTGGGCATACTTCCATATTGCTCTCCAGAAAGTGTGGATCCATTCACAACTCTACCAACAATGCATTAATGTCTCAACCCTCCCAAAACCTTTCCAACATTGATCATCTTTCCTTTTTCTCATCTGGGTTAATCTAATAGATGTGAGATGAAACCTCAATGTTTTAATTTGCATTTCTCTAATCAATAGTGATTTGTAGCAATTTTTCATATGCTTATATACAGCTCTGGTTTCTTCATTTGAAAACTGTCTGTTCATATCCTTTGACTTTTTATTAGGAATGACTTGTGATCTTATAAATTTGATGAAATTCTCTACCTATTTTAGAAATGAGACTTTTATCAGAACTCCTGGTTGTGAAGATTGTTCCCCAGCTTTCTGCTTTTCTTCTAATTTTGGCAGCACTGATTTTATTAGTGCAAACTTTTTTAAATTTTATATAGTCAAAATCATTCATTTTGCAGTTTATATTGTTTTCTAATTCTTGTTTGATCATAATTTTATCCCTTTTCCATAGTTCAGATAGAGTATTTTTGGTCTATTAGTTTATCTGTGGTATCTCTCTTTATGTCTAAATCCTCTACCCATTTTGACCCTAGATGTGGATATATGCTGAATTTTTGCCATGCTCTTTTCCAGTTTTCCCATAAATTTCCACAGATTGTGAGTTCCACGGTCCAAATTTAAAAGATGCTTTCCCTTGGAAGTAAAACCATAGCAAATCTAAACAACATAGCAAAAGGCAGAGATATCACCTTTGAAATTAAAGTTTCTGTAATTAAACTTATATTATTGTTGTTGTTTTTCCAGTAGCAATGTGTAGCTATGAGAGTTGGTCCACAAGGCAACTACGTGCTGTAGAACCAACACTTTCCAATTGTGATGCTTCAGCAAACTTTTGATAGGCCCTTGGACAACAAGAATGTCAAAGCATTCAATATTTGAATTAATTGTTTCAGGGTAATCACTGGAAAGTCAAATTTAAGCTTAAGCTTAAATGCTTTGGCTATAAAATAAGAAGATGGTATTCATTGAAAAATACTCATGCTGAGAAAGGTTGAAGCTGAAAGAAAGAGGAACAGAAGGGAATGAGAGGGATAGATAGCATCATGGAAACAAAGAACATGATCTTGGACAGACTACAAGAGAGTAGAAGATAGAAGTCTAAATATGCTATATACCATTGAATTATGAAGAGCCAATCATAACCGAATAACAACAGCAAATATGCTATATAGTACAAATTTCATTATCGACGTATTAGATAATACATAAAAAGTTAAAGGCCTTTTCCTCAGGCAGAAAACTGAGGCTTAAGAATTCCATATTATATATTGTCTCTCACAACCCTATCACTTTTAAAGTAACAAATCACAACTAAAAACTTTAAAATACTGATTTTAATAAAACACATATCTTTCAAACACTCCAGTTTTTAAACTATTGTTTAATTTGACTCCTCATCATGAGTCAAATTAGAGAATAGGAAAGAAAGCAAAGCTAAGCAGGATAAAATATATAAAATGTTGTTTTATTATTACATTGAAATTTTGTGCATAATAGCATAAGAGTAGCATAAAATTTTTAATAAGACTGCTGGCATATAAAAATATTCCTAAACCATATTTTAGTGAAGCTAAATGGCACAGTGGGTATAGCACTGACCTTGGAGTCAAGAGGATGGGGAGTTTGAATCCAGTCTCAGACATTTGATACTCACTAGCTATGTGACCTTGAGCAAGTCATTTAATCTTCATTGCTTTACATTCAGTGCCATCTCCAATAAGGCTGACACATATCTAACCATTGAACCCAAATTGTTCTAGAGGAGAAAGTGAGGTTAGTGATTTAGCATGGCCACCCTCATCCTCTCAAATCTATTTCATGTGCTTGTCATAGCATCACCTCCTTTATGTCATAGTCTTCTTCAAGAATTAAGGACAAAGATAATTAAATTATATCTAAAACTATAATCCTACATATAGAAACATATATATATATATATATATATATAAACTTTTATCAAACTGTACACAAAACAAATATTCTTTTCCTTATTATTTCCCTTGTTTTCCATTGTAGGAAGTTAGGAAAGCACATCTATGCCCTATATATTTTTAGTAATTTGTTCAAAGACTTCAAAATTTTGTCAATAGTTTCCTGTAGTCTTTGTGGCAACACAATGTATACTCACATAATTAAATAATGTTATCAACAAGAATATTATTTTCCATTTATATTTGGTACTTTAAGATTCAGAAATAATTCCTTCATATTCTGTGACATGTTATATAGTATTGTCCTAATTTTCAAAGGTTTCTCTTCTTTTACAGAGTTTAACTGACTTGACTTTAGGGATTCAACTATTATATGAATGAACTGGAAATCAATTTCTATCCTCCAGGATTAAAGTTTATTAGTACTTTCTATATCTTGCTTCTTGACATTTTTCCTTGATGACATTACCATCTTCCTTCAACATTAATATCCAAAACTTTAAGGTAGATATTAGAACCTCCATTTAAGACATGATTAAAATCTAAACTCTGTGTCTTATATTGATAACATGACCATTTGTTCATTTAAGACAATTTAGATTAATTTAAATAATTTAAATATGTCAACCTTAAATTTAAATATTTAAAGTTGACTTGAAATGTTTAAATACCTTTCATGTGAATATAAAAGAAATAATCTGTTTATGTTGGGATGTACTACATCTTCTAATTTTTTTTTTAATTTTCACTCTGACCAAGCATCTGTAAAATTGACTAAATATTGGAATTTTCAACTTTGGTTTAAATAAAGATTAGGCAACAGAGTAATGAGATGCTTTTTTAAACTTTTAGTTCTAAAGAATAAATAAAAATTCTAATATATCCACTGAATTGGAAAGAAAAGGTGTTATTGAGTGAAGTTTACATATAGATAAACTGAGATTTAAAATAATTGAGTAAATGCTCCAATGTCAATGTTACATAACAGGATCAAAAATCAAATGATCTGAGTCCTAAGCTAATGATCTGACCAATAAATTAATATGAAATATATTCCTTCCCTTTGATCTGGCATGATGATGAACAAACAAAACAATGCAAAACAAAACAAAACGACAAAAAATCACTGGTTTAACAATTAGAACACTTAATTCTTTTTTTACTTAGATGACAATAGATAAATATTATTTCCCTAGAAATCACTTTATACAACTATAAATACAAATGTGGAAAAACTAAGATCCCTTCCAGCTCTGCAACTATGACCTAATGAAACTTTATCTTTTAATGTCAAGCTCAAATAATGACCTCATGATTCCCTCCTTGACTTACACAAAATAATATTTTTTCCACTAATGAATTTCTAAAGATGTTTGTTCCCATATAATCATAAAATATACTATCTTCCTCAGGGATTGTTTTTAAGAAATTGTCTTCTAAATATATTACAACTGTAAAAAAATGTCATATTATTAATTTATTCTATTATTTTTTGTATAGTATAGCCTGCCTGACCTAAGTCATAGAATATTACAATTTCTGAAGAATCAGTTAAGTGTCCTCCAAAGACCAAAATAAAGACACATGGAGAGACAAAACAGACTACAGAACATTACAAATGAAGAATTAAGTGAAAAGCAATGTGAAAAGAAGGTATCACAATCTGTGCATGTTTGTATGTTTACAATTGGAAGCATTTCCATCTGTTTAGGGAACTTTAGATGGAAAAACTCACTCCACCTACGATTATCAGAAGCTGTTCTATGAATAACATTTTTTAGAATGTTAACTGGATAAGCTCCCAGAGTTATTGATTGCTGAATACACTGTGAACTAGCATTACAAACAATAGGCTGTTAACCCAAAAATAGCAAAGAAAGAGAAAAAAGACTTACAGGTAAAAAAAAATGTTTATAGGAATTCTTTTTATGGAGGCAAAGAACTAGACACTCAGGGTTTATTATCACTTGGGGAATGGGTGAACAAAAGGTATACACATAACATGAAATATTACTGTACTATAATAAAGGGTGTTAATGATGTTTTTAGATAAATTGGAGTCAAAGTTTGGTGAAATGTAAGGAATTAAATTCAAACTTTAATAATTTAATTAAAAATTGAATAGAAATGTTCCACAGGCAAAAACAAATTAAAAAAAACCTTAACACTTAATTTGTAAATTGAAAAGACAGGCCATAATTCCAGAGGATTGAAATATTCTATTCGGCCTTTGTTTGAGAATTGATGGAATATGATTATTGAATGGCATATACACAGACAGAGAGATAGATACAAAGAAAGAAAAAAAAAATGGACATTTAACTATATAGGAGATTTCCAACTTTTCCTGATGAGAACACCAGAACTAAATAGAAATTTTGGACTTCAAATAGGAGATTCGCAAAATACATGAAAAGGTAAAAAGGGGAAAAGAAAAAAAACAGAACTTTTATCCAATGAGATGAAATTGGCTATTGCCAACTGGGAGAAAGATTCTCATAAGATTCTTTTGAGAAATGTAACACTATTAGAGAGAATATATACTTAGCCAGAAGTGATGGATGATAGAATGATTTAAAAATAATATCTCCTTAAAAGGGAGGGAACAGTCAAGACACAGGAGGATGGAGAAGATTTAATGGGGTAAATTACATCACATGAAGAGATGCAAAGGGCCTATTGCTATAAAGGGGAAGAAGGGGGGAGGTGGGAATCACCTGAATCTTACTCTCATCAGATTTGACTCAAAGAAAGATTAACAACACACACACACACACACACACACACACACACACACACACACACACACACAGAGACAGACAGACAGACAGACAGACAGACATTTACATTCAATTAAATATAGAAACATCTTACCTTTCAAGTATTAAGAGGGGAAAGGAGGGATGAATAAAATGGACAGAAGGAGGAGAAGGAAGAAAGGGAAAGGGGAAAGAAAGGGGAGAGAGTAGGATATAATGGGGCAAATGCACTGAAGGAAGTGGTATTCACAAGCAAAGTACTGGGAAACGGGGAAAAGGGGGAAAAGGGGCAAAATACAAAGAGAAGGAAAGACAAAGCAGATGCAAAAATAGATCTCATTAAAGGAGATAAGAAAGGAAGTTATGTCCTCCTAAAAGCTACCATAGACAATGAAGCAATTTCAACACTAAATTTGTATGCTTCAAATGATATAGTATCCTAATTCTTAGAGAACTTGAATGAGTTATAAGAAAACATAGAAAGCAAAACTCTACTGTGAGAAACTTCAACGTCCCTCTCTCCAAATTAGACCATAAAATAAGTAAAAGGAAAGTTAAGTAGGTAAATAGAATCTTAAAAAACCTAAACACATGATAGACCTTTGGAAAAAATAAGAAGGAGATAGAAAGGAATATAACTTTTTTCTGCAGTACATGATATATACAGAAAAAAATTGACCATGTAATAGGGCATAAAAACCTTATAATCATATGCAGAAAGGTGGAAATGCTGAATACTTCCTTTTCAGACCATAATGCAATGAAAATCACCTGCAATAATGGGACATGAAGAGATAGACCTAAAACTAATTGGAAATTAAATAATCACCTTTTTTTAGTTTTTACAAGGCAGTGGGGTTTAATGACTTGCCTAAGGTCACACAGCAAGGTAATTATTTTGTGTCTGAGTTCACATTTGAACTCAGGTCCTCCCTTCACCAGGGCTGGTGCTCTATCCAGTACACCACCTAGCTGCCCCCTAAATAATCATATTTTTAAGGAATGAATGTATCAAACAACAAATTATAGATAGAATTAATGTTTTTATCCTAGACAATGACAAAATGAGACATATCAAAACTTATGAGATACAACCAAAGGAGTTATTAGGGGAGATAATATATCTCTAAATACTTACATGAATAAAATATGGGAAGAGGAAATCAATGAAATAAATTGCAACTAAAAAATTAAAGAAAGAACAAATTAAAAACCTCCAATATATACCAATTTAGAAATTCTAAAAATTAAAGGAGAAATTAATAAAATCAAAAGCAAGAAATCTATTCAACTAATAAATACAAGAGTTGATTTTATGAAAAAAAACAATAAAATAGATGAAACTGTGGTTTATTTGAAATAAAGAAGGAAGAAAACCAAATTACTACTATCAAAAATGAAAAAAGTGGAACTCGCCACCAATGAGGATTAAATTAAAGTAATAATTTGGAATTATTTTGCACAACTGTATGCCATAAAATTTGATAATCTAAATGAAATGTAAAAGTATTTACAAAAATATAAGTTGGTCATGTTAAATGAAGAGGAAATTAAATACCTAAGAAACCACATCTCAGAAAAATAAAATCAACAAGCCAAAAATACATTCAATAGCAAAAATCTTCAGGACTAGATGGATTCACAAGTGATTTCTATCAAGCATTTAAGGAACAGTTTTTCCAATTCTATATAACCTTTTTGGGAAAATAGTTGAAGATGGAACTCTGCCTAACTCCTTCTATAATACCAATACTGTGCTGATAGCAAACAAGGAATAGTTAAAATGGAAAGAAAATTATAGACCAATTTCTATAATGAATACAAATGCAAAAAATCTTAAATAAAATCTTAGCAAAGTGATTACAGCAAGTTATTCCTAGGATGATACACTATGACCAAGCAGGATTTATTCCAGGAATGCAGGGTTGGTTCAATATTAGGAAATCTGTCAGTATAATTGATGAATTACAATCCTTACAGAAATCATATGGTTAGGGGGGCAGAGCCAAAATGGTGACATGAAGGGATCCAGTCTTAGGAACTCTCTGATAAAAACTCATAAACTAAGGACTCCAACTAAACTTTCGAGAGACAGAACCCACAAAGGGACCCAGTGAGGCAGTTCTCCTACTCAAGGTAACCTGGAAAAGAGCAGAAAGGCTCTGCTCCCGGGGTCGGAGGGGTGGCCCACCTCAGGGGTGGCCCACCAGAGTGAAAGAACTTCAGCCTCCAGGAGGTAGCCCCATGGCACTGGGAGCCGAGGCTCACAGCAGCGGGAAGTCTCCTGAGCTGCACCCCAGGGAGCACTGGGCACAAAGTGGGGGAATAGCAGGGGACCTCTGCAAGAGGGTGCACCTGGAGTGCAGCCTTCAAGGCACACAGCTAGCAGCTTGGTCTTTTGGCAGCCCAGACCCTGAAACAAAAGCCTGAGGAGCCAAGTAAGCAGGAGCCTCCAGGGCATGAGCCCATTGAGCTGAGGGAGGGGAGTGAAGAGAGACTGCAGAGCTCTGTCCTCTGCCCCTGGAACAGGACTCTGGGGCTCTGACCAGATTCACATCCTGATCGCAGTCTAGGCCCCCCCAATAGAACAACAGGGCCCTCCCACCTTGCCTCGTGGCAGAGGAGGGTGCTTATGGTCATTTGCAGACAGGAGGGAGGACAGAGCCTCACACACTGAGACCCTCGTGGGAGTGTCCCAAAAGCTCAGGAAGCACCCCAAAAAACAGGCTTAGGCTGGGAAAATGAGCAAGCAAAGAAACAAGAGGAAGACCATTGAGAAATATTTTGAAAATGAGCCCAAGAAGAATCAAAATACTCAGTCTGAAGATGAGGAAGCACAAGCTCCTGCATCTAAAGACTCCAAGAAAAACAGAAAATGGGCTCAGGCTATGACAGAGCTCAAAAAAGACTTTGAAAATCAAATGAGGGAGTTGGAAGAAAAACTGGGAAAAGAAAGGAGAGAGATGCAGGAAAAACATGAAAATGAAGTCAGCAGCTTAGTCAAGGAAATCCAAAAAAAATGCTGAAGAAAATAGCATGCTAAAAAACAGCTTAGGTAAAATGGATAAACCAGTTCAAAAAGTTATTGAGGAGAAGAATGCTTTAAAAAGCAAAATTGGCCAGATGGAAAAAGAGATAAGAAAACTCTCTGAGGAGAACAAATCCTTCAGACAAAGAATAGAATTCAGGGACATTGATGAATTTACCAGAAATCAGGAATCAATACTTCAAAACCAAAAAAAATGAAAAATTAGAAGAAAATGTGAAATATCTCATTGAAAAAACAACTGATATGGAAAACAGACTTAGGAAAGATAATTTAAAAATTATTGGAATACCTGAAAGTCATGATCAAGAAAAGAGCCTTGACATCATTTTCAAAGAATTACTACAGGAAAATTGGCCTGATATTCTAGAAGCAGAGGGCAAAATAGAAATGGAGAGAATCCACCAATCCCCCCAAGAAAGAGATTCCAAAAAAACAACCCCCAGGAATATTATAGCCAAGTTGCAGAACTCCCAAGTCAAAGAGAAAATGTTACAAGCAGCCAGAATGACACAGTTCAAATATCGTGGAGCTGCAGTCAGGATCACACAGGACTTAGCAGCAACTACAGTGGAAGCTGATAGGGCTTGGAATACAATATACTGGAGGGCAAAAGAGCTTAGAATGCAGCCAAGAATGAACTACCCAGCAAGGCTGAATGTCCTCTTCCAGGGAAAAAGATGGACTTTCAATGAACCAGGGGAATTTCAAATGTTCCTTTTGGAATGGCCAGAGCTGAACAGAAGGTTTGATCTTCAGATACAGGGCTCAGGTGAAGCATGGAGATTGGAGGAGAGGGGGGAAATACAAGGGACTTAATGAGGATGAACTGCATATATAGAAAAATGATACTGATAATATTCATATGAACCATCTCAGTTAATAGAGCAGGTAGAGGGAGTTTTTTTGTTGAAGCACAGGAGAAAGCTGAATTCAAAGATAAAATATGGTGTAAAAATGGAGTCAATAGGAAAAAAAGGTAAATGTAATGGGAGAAAGAAAAAGGAGAGGGGGAATAGTCCAAGATAATTCACATAAGAAGATTTTTTTTTATTACAATGAGCTATTGCAATGATATGGAAGGGGGGAGGAAAGGGGGAATGAGGGAACCTTTGCTCTCATCAGAGTTGCCTCAGAGAGGAAACAGCAAATATACTCAATGGGGTATAGACATCTGGAGTAAGAAGGAGGGGGGCGCAGGGGGAAGGGGTGTTGATGTGAATAAAGGAGGTGAGGATGGACCATGGGGGGAGAGTGGTCAGATATAACACATTTTCTTTTTTTACTTCTTGCAAGGGCCTGGGATTGGATGGCCTGCCCAGGACCATGGGGCCAGGTGGATTCTGGGCCTAAGGGGTGGTATGGGGGCTGAGGGCTTCTTGGCCCCAGGACCAGGGATCTGTCTGCTGTGCCACTCAGCGACCCTACAGCAGAGTCAGAGTGAAAGGAGAGAGAAAATTTAGTACATGGTAGTGGAGAAATAAGAAAGGAGGGAGTTGCAATCAGCAGTGGCAACTTTGAAAAAATATGGAAGTAACTTTTGTGATGGACTTATCATAAAGAATGTGATCCACCCAAGACAGAGTTGTTGGTGTTGGAACAAAGACTGAAGCACATTTTTATTATTATTTTTGGGGGGAGGATCCAGGGCAAGTGGGGCTGGGTGGCCTGCCTGGGGCCACATAGCAGGGTGATCTTTGGGTGTCAGGGGCCGGATTCGGACCCAGGTGCTCCTGGCTCAATGGCCAATGCTCTGTCTGCCACCTAGCCACCCCCACTATTATTACTATTTTATTTTATTTTGAGTCTTTTTTTTCCCTTCTTTTTTGGTTTTTGCAGGGCAGTGGGGATTGGATAGCTTGCATGTCACATGGCTGGGTGATTATTGGGTTTATGAGGCTGGATATGGACTCGGGTGCTCGTGGCTCCAGGACTGGTGCTTCGTCCATTGCGCCACCTGGCCATACCTACAATTATTACTATTATTTTTTTTTAATTTTAATTTTTTTTCTCTCCCCTTTACTTTTTTTGCCCAAGCAAGTCTATCTATATTCATGGGGGGAGGGGTATTTTGTTTACTTGTAAACAAGAATATTTTATTAATGTAAAAAAACATTTGTACAAAATGAGAATAAAAAATAAATTTAAAATAAAGAAATTGTATGATTATCTCAATAGATAATGCAAAAGCCTTTGAGAAAAAAACAACACCTATTCCTACTAAAAACACTAGAGAGCATAGGAATAAATAGATTTTTCCTTAGAATGATAACCAGTAACTATCTGAACCATACAAAAGTATTATATGCAATGGGAATAAGCTAGAAGCATTCCCAATAAGATCATGTGTGAAATAAGGAAACCTGTTATCTCCACTAATATTCAATATTGCATTAGAAATGTTAGCTTCAGCAATGATAAAAGAAAAGGAAATTGAAGGAATTAGAATGGGGAAGGAAGAAACAAAAATCTGATTCTGCAGTTGACATGATTGTATACCTAGAGTATTCTAAAAAATCATCTAAAAAAACTATTGGAGACAATTAGCAACTTTAGTAAAGCTGCAGGATATAAAATAAACTCATATGAATCCTCAGCATTTCTATTTATTACTAGCAGGATATTGCAGCAACAGTTAGAGTAAGAAATCTCATTTAAAATAACTTCAAACAACATAAAATACTTAAGAACCTACTGCAGAGGCAGACTCAGAAACTCTATGAAAACAACTATAAAACACTTTTCATACATATAAAATCAGATCTGAATAACTGGGCAAAATATCAACTGCTCGTGGAAAGACTGAGCTAATATAATAAAAATGAAAATTCTACAGAAATTAAAAAAACTTACTTTGTACCATACCAATCAAATTTACAAGAAAATTACATTAGTGTGCTTGAAAAATTTTTAACTCAATTCATATGGAGAAAAAAAAATTCAAGATATCAATGAATTTAATGAAAAAAAAATTTACAAAGGTGACTTTGTCTTCCCAGATGTAAAATTATAATATAAGGTATCAGTCAGCAAAACTGTCTGGTACTGATAAAGAAAAAGAGTGATGAATCAGTGAAATAGACTAGGATAGGGGAGCAGAGCCAAGATGGCAGCATGAAGACAGGAATTCCCAGAAGCTCTTTCTCCAAAAAAACTCCAAAACAGTCAATTATGACTCTAACCAAAATTTAAAGGGGCAGAACCCACAGAAAAACTGAATGATATAATAATTTCCCAGTCCAAGGCAACTTAGAAGGTCCACAGGAAAGTTCTGTTCCACCAGGGTGGGGGGGGGGGTTGTAAAAAAGCCACAACACAGTCTCAAACAAGTGCCAGGGTCCATGGCAGATGGCAAGGTTTCCAGACCTCTTGACACAGGGATCATCGGGAACAGCCAGAAGGGGAAGTGAGAAAGCTGCTTTGCACCAGAGTGAGTGTGGAGCAGAGCTCAGGCCTCAGAGAAGTCCTATGGTAAGAATTTGCAACAGGAGTTGACAGAGCCATCCAGCAAGTCCAGAGTTCTCAGCCCATAGATGGTAAGGGGGTTGGGGGAGACTGGGGAAGTCTCCCTGCTCTCCCTGAAGCAGGATTCAGCTGTTTGCCCACATTCAGGTCCAGGTTGTAGTCTGGGCCCCAACAACACCATCATAGCCAAGCAGGGACCATCCTTACAGCTCCAGAGCTGAAGAGAGATCCTAAACACAGGGAAAAGAACAGTCAGATTCTCTCATAATATCTTGGAAGAATTAAGGTCCTGTATGTTGTTCCAATCAGTCATAGGCAAAGGAAATGAACAAATAACAGAAAATGAAGTGTCTAACCACAGAAAATCACTTTGGTTTCATGGAGGACCAAAACAATACTCAGATGATGACAAAATCAAATCTTCTGTATCCAAAACCTGCAAGGGAAATTGAAAATGGGATCAGACTATGAATGAGCTCATAAAAGACTGAAAATTGAGGTAGAGGAAAAATTGGGAGGAGAAATGAGAGCAATACAAAAAAATCATGAAAACCAAATCAATAACTTGGTGAAAGAAATACAAAACAACTGAAGAAAACAACATATTAAAAACCAGTTTAGGCCAAATGGAAAAAAAAGCAACACAAAAGGCAAATGAGGAGAAGAATTCCTTAAAAAGCAAAATTAGTCAGCTGGAAAAGGAGATTAAAAATGCTCTCTGAAGAAAATAATCCCTTAAAATGAAAAATGAAACTAAAGAAAGCTAATGACTTTGCCAGAACTCAGAAACTACACCAAAAAAAAAAATAAATAAAATAAAATTAGAAGAAAATGTAAATTATTTCATTGGAAAAACAACTGACCTTGAGAACAGATCCAAGAGAGATAATATTAAACTTATTGGTCTACCTGAAAATCATGACCAGGAAACTTTCCTATTGAAACAACCAGAGCTGAACAGAAAGTTTGATCTCCAAGTACAGGACACAGATGAACCATATAGGGGGTGAATGAGAAGGACTAATTATGAGGAACTTAATGATTTTGAACTGCCTGTATTCCTGCATGAGGAGAAAATACTGATAACTATTATGAACTCTCTCATATATAGGATCAGTTAGAAGAGGCATATATATTTACATATGGCACAAGAAGGAGCTGAATATAATGGTATAATATAGTAAAAAAAGATGGAGTCAATAGGTGATAAAGGAAAGTACTGGGAGGAAGAGAAAGGAGAGGTAGAAGGGTCTAAGATATTTCATAAGAGTCAAGAAAAATAATTTTGACTCTTAAGAGTCAAGAAAAAGCTTTTACACTGGAGTGGTGCAGGAGATGTCAAGGGGGAATGAATGAGCCTTCATTCTCATCAGAAATGGTTCAGAGAGGAACTAGCATAAATGCTTAATAAGGTATAGAAATCTATCATACCGCAGAGAAAAATTAGAGGAAAGGGATGGGATAAGGGAGAATGGGGAGGAGGGAGGAGGGGAGTAGGTGATGAAAGACAGAAAAGATTGTGGGAGAGGGTACTCAGACACAACACACTTCTAAACAGGGGCAGGATGAAAGAGAGAGAATGGAATAGATGAGAGTAAGGTGGAATAGGTAGTGCTAGTGAGAGTAACAGGGAAAAATACTGAAGCAACTTCTCTGGTAGCTATAAAGGGGAAGGCAACTCATCCCAGAGACAGTCTTTGGAACCTGAACACAGACTGAAGTACACTTTTTTTCACTATCACTATTCTTTTTTTTTTTGTAAGGCAAACGGGGTTAAGTGGCTTGCCCAAGGTCACACAGCTAGGTAATTATTAAGTGTCTGAGACCAGATTTGAACCCAGGTACTCCTGACTCCAGGGCCAGTGCTTTATCCACTATGCCACCTAGCTGCCCCCCTCTGTCACTATTCTTGTGTTTTTTCATTATTTTGGGGGGGATGGGTATTTATGATTAGTCTCAAAACAAGATTATTGTAAGAATATAAAATAAAGAAAGAAAAAAAAAGAAAATTTTAAAAAATAGACTAGGAGTAAAAGAGACAGCAGAAAATGATTTTAGTAATCTGCTCTATGAAAAACCAAAAGAGTCCAGTTTCTGGGAAGAGAAATGAGTTCTTCCATTAAAAACTGTTGGGGAAAACTGGAAGATAATATAGCAGAAACTAGCATTAAACCAACATCTCACAGCCTATACCAAGATAAGATCAAAATAGATACAGGATTTAGACATAAAAGACAATATTATAAGCAAAGTAGGAGAACAAGCAATAGTTTACCTGTCAGATCTATGGAAAGGGAAGCAGTTTATGACCAAGGAAGAGATGGAGAACATCATAAAAGTCAACTGTATAATTTTGATTACATTAAATTAAAAAGCTTTTGCCAAACAAAACCACTCTAAGTAAGATCAAAAGAAATGTAGCAAATTGAGAAAAGATTTTCTCAGCTAGTGTTTCTGACCAAGGACTCATTTCTAAAATATATAAATAACTGAGTCAAATTTATAAAAACAAACAAACAAAAAAAAAAGGACAAGCCATTTCACAATTGACACATGGTCAAAGGATATGCAAAAACAATTGCAGATGAAGAAATCAAAACTATCAATAGTCATATGAAAAATTGTTCTAAATCATTACTGATTAGAGAAATGCAAATGAAAGCATCTTTGAGCTACCATCTCACAGCCTTCAGATTGGTCAATATGAATAGAAAGGACAATGATCAATGTTTGAAGGGATGTGGGAAATCTGGGACACTAATGCATTGTTGGTGGAACTCTGAACTGATCCAACCTTTCTGAAGAGCAATTTTGAATTATGCCCAAAGGGCAATAAAAATGTGTGTACACTTTGATCCAGCAACACCACTACTGGGTTTATCCTAAAAGAGATCATGAAAAAGAGTAAAATTGTCACTTGTACAAAAATATAGCAGCTCTCTGGTAGCAAAGAATTGGAAATCAAGGGGATAATCAGAAATTGGGGAATCCCTAAACAAATTGTGGTATATGTATGTGATGGAACATTATTGTTCTATTAGAAATCAGGAGGGATGGGATTTCAGAGAAACTTTGAACAATGAATTGATGTTGAGCAAGATGAGCAGAATCAGAAGAACATTGTACAACTTAATAGCAACATAGGGTTGATAATCATACTTAATGGACTTGTTCATTTCCATCAGTGCAATATTCAGGGGCAATAATAGAGTATCTGTGATGGAGAATACATCTATATCTAGAGAAAGAACTGTGGAGTTTGAACAAAGACCAAAGATTATTACCTTCAATTTTTAAAAAATGTCTTATCTACTACATAATTTTACTATCTCTAATATTTCATTTCTCCCTCAAGGATAATTTTTCTCTCAAAAAATTCAATTTTGATAAATGCATATCATGGAAACAACATAAAGGTTATCAGATTACCTTCTGTGGGGGAGAGGAGGGAGAAAGGTGAGGGTGAAAGTAAATTATAAAATTCAAAACTGTGCAAAAAATGATAGAAATTACTATTGTATATAATTGGAAAATAAATAAAATATATATTTAAAAGAAAGAAGTGATGAATCAGATTATAGAATGGCATACATACAGACAGCTACAAAGAAAGAAAATAGAAGAAGATATGCAGATAGAGACAATTTAATGATACATTTATTTTGAATATGTATAATTGCTACAAAGATTTTTATGTGCTTTTCTATTGGTGGCATGTATTTGTGACAGAAAATAGGTTTTTGTCAATTTAAATAAGTTTAATTAAATTTAGAAATGAACAAGAAAGAGAAAATTTATTTTTTATATCCCAAATGACTAGATATTTTGTACATTGCTTAAATCAAGCCACAAAGAAAACCTTCTAAAATACTGTTTTGAACATGCAAACTTCATGAATTGTTTGTAAATTAAAACAAAACAAAACATGGTATAAGATGATCTTAAAAACACTCTTGTGCACTGGTAATTTCATTCTTCATCTTTTAGATAAATGGCAGTACTAGAATAGTTTTAATACACTTACATCCCTTAGGACACTCATTCATAGAACATCTATCAACCTTTCAACAACAAAAGTGGAGAGGAAATTAAAATTAAATGAAAGGAAACATACTTCCCTTCTATTGCAACTTATATTTTTCTGTAGCAAGTTTCATAAGTGCATTTTAAAACATAAGCACTTTCAATCATGGAGAAATTGATGGCAAGCTGAAACCAAACTGCCCATTTTACATAAAAATTATAACATCTTATCTTCACATAGAATATTATTTAAGAAACTTCAAACTTTTAATCCATTTCTGTCTCTCAACATTTTATTCTCATAGGTAGATAGATAGATAGATAGATAGATAGATAGATAGATAGATAGATAGACAGACAGACAGGTAGATAGGTAGACTGACTGACAGAAAGATAGACAGACAAGAGGGATGGATAGATGGATGGATGGATGGATGATGAATAGATATATAAACAGGCAGACATATACAAACTATATATTATATAATTCATAAATAAGGAGTCTCAGACATAGAATTTCCTAATCATTATATAATTTCAATTACAAATATCCTTATAATAATTAAATGGCATGATCTGAGACATGCAGGGAACAATGCTACTTGATTGCCTCTGAATCAACCACTATGACAGGGTTCCATGCCATAGTATATGTTCAGGTTTCTGTCATATCAAAATGTATTTTCCTGTGCAGTAGGATTATACTAGGGAAAAAACAAATGCAAATGAACAAAACTTGAAGACATATATATATATATATATATATATATATATATATATATATGTATATATATGGTCTGTATATACATATAAATGTATATATGTATATGTACATACCAAATAAAAAACAAAATTAAACTTTTTAAAACCAATCTATGATAGAGAAATAAAATTCTGATATTATGTTTTGGTATATCATTCTGAATGCAAGAATTCATTTCTATATGTCATTCACTAGGAGATTTGGATTTATATTTTGATTTTATGATTCATTATTAAATAAATTTATAAGCATTTTACAAGTCCCTACTATATGCAAAATGCTAAGGATGCATATACAATAATGAAGCAGATTTTGTCCTCAAGGACATTTAATTTTCAGAGGGTAAATTCAATATATTGAAAAATATAAAAGATAAAAATAAATAGCAAGTGATTCTGGAAAGTAATTATGGAGGGAGAGCAAAGATTGCTACTGAGAGACTTCAAGAAAACAGTCA
This sequence comes from Macrotis lagotis, assembly GCF_037893015.1. Lineage (NCBI taxonomy): Eukaryota > Metazoa > Chordata > Mammalia > Peramelemorphia > Peramelidae > Macrotis > Macrotis lagotis. Next base: position 100,502,841 of record NC_133663.1, read on the forward strand.
CCGAATGAATTGAAACATTTTGCACTATTTTGAGCCAATAATGTGAATCACATATCCCTCACATTTCAGTCTTTCTTTAATGTAGACATAGAGAAAATAGTTACTGTACAAGCATAGGATGGTTCACTTATGTTTAACCTTTTTAATCTTTTATTCAATTGAGGATAAATAATATGCTGCACTTTGAAATTTGAGAAAAAAAGAAATTGTCTGAGATTCTATGGATTACAGTTGAATCTGGTTTCAATGTTACCCCACCAGTTTTGATTGTGTCTATATGTTTTAAATTTTGAACTAACATCCTAGCTTTCACTATTTAAGAAAATGAATATCTAGGGCAACCAGGTTGCACAGTGGTTAGAGCATCAGCCCTGGAGCCAGGAGGACCTGAGTTCAAATTCAGCCTCAATAACTTAATAATTGGCCAGCTGTGTGACCTTGGGCAAGTCACTTAACCCTATTGCCTTAAATAAATTTAAAAAAGAAAATGAATATCTAAATGGATTTATCACATACATTGTACAATGCAAAATATTCTACAATAAAATCTTATGTATAATATCAAATATACAACAATCTATGCAGAAGATATAGTATTGATCCTTAAGGAACTTATAATCAGTGTAACTTTCAGAAAATGTAGCCTGCTTATGTGAGAAGCAATTTGGATGGAAAAAGTATTCATAGAGTGCTACTTACAAGTTGAAATTGCTGGTGCAATCAACATTTAAAAAAAGTTTGAAAAGTCATTTAGCAATTCTATAGAAACTGCATAGATTCAGCTTTCATTTTCTTAGGCTATCCCATTTTTCCAATAAAAATCATCACTGTGACCCATCTTGCATCATTAACTGACATCTAAAATTCATCTGCGTGTGCTATAACAAATAGCCTTCAGGAAGGCTCTATAGGAGTGCATAGCACATCAAGTCAGTCTTCACAAATAGATAAAATCATTTTATGTTTTCTTACATAGCAGAGTGTTAAAGTAAATAAAGAAAAATGACAGTAGTGAAAAGTACATATTGAAAAGGATAATGTTCTAGAATATATTTTTAGTATTTCCCAGTAACCCCTGCCTCAAACATGTTCACATAATACATACTTACTTCCATTTCCTCTAAGGTTTTAAAGTTGAAGTGATTCAAATGATAAAAGTAATGATCACAACACCACTCATTACCGCACTATGATACATTGGTATTGGGCATCCTGATCTCTTTTACTGAGGATGTCTTTTTGAATGTTTAAAATCCATCAGCTGGCAAAAAAAGGTAGCAAAGTCCAAGTGTAACCTGATCCAGAAAGAATATTAATTACCTGAGAATTCAGCAAGAAAAAAACTCATATTTACTTTTCTCCCTGTGCAAAAAGTCAACTTGAGAAAATGTGATACATTTCTATAGATACTGATATTTTTAAAATCTACATCAACATGTATAACAAGTGCTTCTAATATTATCACTCCTGGAAATGCTAAAAGGGAAGAGAACAACTGTATTTAAGGGTACATGTACTGGAAATATATGAATTTCCATTTTTCTTTTGCCTCTTAAAGATGTCCCTGATTTGGGGGGGTAAGCACTGGCTAAGAACAAAGGAATGGGAAGACAGAGGCAAAAGCTTCTCTAACTTGATTGTTTCACAAAATGAACCTCTGATATGTTCAAAAATATTCAGTTAGAGTGAGGATGACTTTAATACTGTGACCTGAACTTGTACATGTTATAACTCCCCAAATATGACATTTCAGGACACTTGACCATCATCTCTTATTTAGTCTCAAAGGAAGTGATTGTCCATCTCTTTGCCAATACCCATCCCTTAGGAGTGCTATTCATTCCCTTCTTTCCTATTTATGTGAATAGGAAATTATATTTTCCAATTACTTATTATACAGTCTCCTTTTTTCTTTCCTCAAAGCATGTCCAGAGCTCTTCATTAATTAACAAACCCTTCACTTGAAACTAATATCCTTTCAAGATACTATATCATATCTACTCTCAATTTTATGAGCAAACTATTTCACAGATTGCATTATTTAGTGTGAATGTAGACATTTCACTAACTACCATTTTTCTTTTCTTCAGTTTATTGAGGTCCCAGACCACCTAAAGGAAATAGACTACCATAACATGTGGTAGAAGAAATGTGTGCATCAAGCAGGGAGGATCTCTTCTTTAATTATTATTATTAATTCAAAAAGGACAATGGAGTTGGTATCATTGTTCTTGAAGATGGTAATGGTGATAGACAACTAAATGGTATAATGCACCATCCCACATCCATAATTTTAGACAATTTGGTTTCATCTTATTGAGAATTATAAGCAATTCTTCAAAGAGTATATCAAATTATAAGATGAAAGGGTCACAGATTTGAGGTTCAAAGTCAAGATGCCGAAGAGAAACCAAGACCTTCTTTTAGCTTCCCTGGACTTTTCTCAGCAATAATATTAATCCAAGGCCTAAATAGATTCTATCCAGGACCCACAAAAGAAAAGAGTAGATCATGTTTAAGCTTAAGATATTTAGGAAAGTCTTTAGGAAAGGTATATCTCAATAGGATAGCTAGGTTGTGTGGCCAGGGGGTGCAAAGATCATGTGGGTGGGGGAGGTTCAGAAGATAGCAGCAGGAGGCTCTCAGCCAAAGAAGTGATTCATGGGAGAGGAACCTGGGTCTTGGTTTAGTGAGCTAACAGCCGAGCCGGCTAGCTGAGCAGGCCAACTGGGAAGGCTCCCATACAGGGCAGATGGAAGACTGAGACCCCAAGCCTCCTGAACGGTCAGTGCTACTGGAATGGGCAACCCAGTCAGCGAACAAGTCCCATGTCTTCCCAACACAAAAGGTCAGCAAGAGGGCCCCTCCCCCCAACACAAAAATTTTGGGACAGTGACCATGTGCTCCAGGTAGAGAGCTCAAAATAACTCATAAAAGTTAGCAAAAATCCTTGATAACAGAAAATTACTTTGGGGCTAAGCAATAACACAACAATATCTCAGAAGAGAACAAAAGAAAATGTATTAAATGTGAAACTCCAGCGAAGAATATGGACTTGTCTCTAGCTGAAAAATACTTCTTGGCATAACTGAAAAAAAAAGGATTTTAAAAATCAAGTAGAGGGAGGACAGAGACAGGATGGCAGCATGGAGGCAAGAATTTCCAGAAACTCTCCTCCAGAAGATCCAAATACCTTAAAACTATGGCTCTAATCAAATTCTAGAGAGGCAGACCCAACAGAAAGACTGAATGAAATAATTTTCTGTCCCAAGATCATTTGGAAGATGCACAGGAAGTCTCTGTTCCACCAGGGTTGGAAGGGGCCACAGCACAGCCACAGTCACACTATCCCAGAGCAAATGAGCCTGATTCTTACAGGAACAGCCCACAGGGATGCCTGGGTTCATGGGAACGATTGCAATTTCCAGACTTCTCTACCCAGAGAGTCAAGGTCAACTTGGAAAGTCAGTGGGAAAACTCTGTCAGAGTGAGTGGAGCCCAGTGTAACTCAGACTTCAGCACAGACCTAGCCCAAGGTACCAGAAGCAAGCCTGTTGAGCCAGTCTCTCCACTCTCTCTGGAACAGGACTCTGTTACTTTGTATACACTCAGATCCACTTCCCAATATGGGGCCCCATACTAACATAGCAAAAGCAAGGACCCTCTTCATATTTCCAGGACAGAGAGGAGTGCTTGTGATCTTCCACAGATCAGAGCACAGACTAGGAGAGCAGTCAGAACCTCTCATAAGACCTTATAGAAATGGAGGTCTGGGGGTGGGGGGGAGGGGGTGAAAGCCTTGTCCAAAAAACACTCAAAAACTTAAAGGTATGCTGAAACCAGGTCATAGACTGGGGCATGAGTAATCAGCATAAGAAAAAGAATCAGACCATAGATAATTACTTTGGTTGCATAGAGAACCAAAACACACACTTAGAAGATGAAAAAGACAAAGCTTCTGTGCACAAGGCTCCAGGAAAAATATGTATTGGTTTCAGGCTATTAAAGAACTCAAAAAAAGACTTTAAAAAACAAATAAGGGAGGCAGACAAAAAATTGGGAAGAGAAATGAGGGTGATACAGGAAAATAAAGAAAACCAATTCAGTAGCTTGGTGAAGGAGATACAAAAAATAAAGAAGAAAGCATGTTACAAACCAGTTTAAATCAAATGGAAAAATCAGTTTAAAAGGTCAATGAAGGAAGAATGCCTTAAAAAAGCAGAATTAACCAGTTAGAAGAGAAGAGAAGAAAGCTCTCTGAAAAAAAAAAACCCCTTCAAATGTAGCATGGAGGCAAGGGAAGCTGTTGACTTTGCAAGAAGTCAAAAAAAACAATAAAACAGAAAGCAAAGGAATGGAAAAACTGGAAGAAAATGTGAATATCTCTTAGGAAGAACAACTGACCTAGAAAAGAGATCTAGAAGATCTAGAGGAGATAATTTAAAAATTATTGGGCTACCTGAAAAGAGCCTGGACTTCATTTTTAAAGAATTTATCCAGGAAAATTGCCCTGGTATTCTAGAAGCAGAGAGTCAAATAGAAATTGAGAGTATAAACTGATCATCTCCTGAAAGAAGTCTCCCCCCAAAACCTCCCAAGTATATTATAACCAAATTCCCAAACTCCCAAGTCAAAGAGAAAATATGATATTCAGCTAGAAAGAAAAAATTCAAATATTGTAGCACTACATGACTTACTCAGGATTGTATATGATTTAGCACCATCTAGATTAAAGGCACATAGGGCTTGCTTTGTAATATACTATAATGGAAAGTAATGAAGTTGTATTACAAATGAAAATAGATGGTCTGTAACACTGAACATCCTCTTTCAGGGGAACAAATATTCATTCAATGAAATAGAGTAACTTTAAACTTTCCTGTGAAATGACCAGAACTGAAAAGATAGCTTGATCTCCTAAAACAAGACTCAAATGAAGTATAGAGAGAGTGGACAAGAATGACAGATTATGAGGGATTTAATGACATTGAGCTGCTTGCATTCCTTCATGAGAAGATAATACTGATAACTCATATGAAACTTCTCACTTATTAGAGCGGTCAGAAAGAGCATATATATAGATAAGTCACTGGAGAAAGCTGAATATGAAGGTATAATGAAGATGAATTCAATGGGTGAAAAAGGAATGTACTGGTAGAAAGGGAAAGGAGAGGTAGAATAGGCTAAGATATTTCATATAAAAGAATCAAGAGGGGAAGGGGGCAGGGGAAGATGAGAGGAAATGAGTGAGCCTTCATTCTCATTGTTCAGAAAGGAATAACATACACACTCAATAGGGTATAGAAATATCTGACCTTGGAGGAAAAAAAGGAGAGGAAAGAGATGGGAGAAAGGGGAAGGAGGGAGGTGAAGGGATTGTAGGTGATAGAAGAGAGGGAAGATCATAGTAGAGGATAGTCAGATATAACACATTTTTTTTCCTGCAGGGTGGTTGGGTTGGATGGCTTGCTTGATATCTCATGTCTGGGTGGTTGTTGGGTGCCTGGGGCCAGATTTGGGCTTGAGTCTTCCCGGTTTCAAGGCTGGTGCTCTCTTCAATGTGCCACCTGGCAGCCCCACAACACATCTTAGTGGAGAGACAAAGTGAAAGGAGAAAGAATAGAATAAAATATGGTAGTGGGGAGGAATAGATGGAGGGAAGTACATTTATCAATAGGAAATGTGGGAAAAAAGTATTGAAGTAACTTCTCTGATGGACTTATGATAAAGAATGCAATCCTTTCCAGAGAGAGAAAGAGAGAGAGAGAGAGAGAGCTGATGGTATCTGAATACAGTCTGAAGTGCATTTTTTTCTTTTTCTCTCACTTAATTTTTCATGAGTTTTCTCTGTCTTTGTGGGGTAAGGGGGGGTTATGTTTACTTTTGTTACAAGAATATTGTAGGGAATGTGCAAATAAATAAGTAAAATATTAAAAAAGAAGGCTAGACAAAATATGTTATACCTGAAAAAAAAATCAACCAGAAAAATCTGTGAAAGAAATGCAAGAGAAATTTCACATCTTGAAAAAAAAGCACAAAAATCAAATAAAAAAACCACTGAAGATACAATTGAACAAATGGACCAAATAAAAACTTCAAAAATAGCTTTGGGAAAGTGGAAAAAAAGAAAACAACTCCTTTAAAAATATCATTGGGAAAATGGAAAAAAAACAAATTCAGTTTAAAACAGAAGAGAACTGATCAAATAAACAAGAAGTTGCAAAAACTCCTTTAAAAATAATAATTCCTTGAAAAGTAGGGCAAGTGGAAGTTGAGGACTCTATGAGATATCAGGAACATCAAGCAAATTTTTAAGAAAATAAAAAATAGATGAAAATATAAAACAAATCATTGGAAAAAATGACTGAGCTGGAAAATTGATCCAAAGTGAGATAATTTAAGAATTATCTGATTACTGAAAGTCATTAAAAAAGAACCTAAGAAATATCTTTCAAAAAATCATCAAAGAAAATTTGCCTGTTATCCTAGAATCAGGGACAAATTAGTCACTGAAAGAATCCACCATTCACCCTCTGAAAGTGATAAGAAAATGAAAATATCAAGGCTAGTTTTAGTCAAATTCCAGAATTATCAAGTCAAGAAGATAACACTTCAGTTATACAGAACAAAATGATTCAAATAACAAGGAATCACAGTCAGGAATGCAAATGACTTGGCAGCATCAAATAACTTGAATTACAATCAAGGATCAACTCTCCAAGGGAACTGAGCATACTCTTTCAGGGGAAAAGGTGGAAATAAAATAAAATAGATGACCTCCAAATTTCTGATGAAAATTCCACAGATAGAGAAAATTTGATCTTCAAACAGGAGACTATAAATAGATTTTTAAAAAAAGACTTATTCAATAAGGTTAAACTGGCTACATCCCTTTGTGGGAGAATGATACTTATAAATATTGAAAATTGTATCTCATTGAGGAAGAATATTGGACATAAGGTATGGGAATAAATTGATTTTGATGGGATAATATAAAAAATAAAGACTATAAAAGAATTGTTTTAGGAAGAGAGGAATTTGGAGCAGAATGTGGTAAACTTCATTGTGTGAAGAAGTACAAATAACATATTACAAAAAATAGAAAAAAAGAGAGGCAGTGAAAATTGCTTGAATTTTTCTTTCATTGGATTTGTATTTATAAATTATTTTATAAATTTATAAATTCATCTTACCATACAGGGAATTAGGAGGGGAAAGCAGAAGGGGAAGGGAAGGAGGAGCTGATAAAAAGAAGGGATAATTGGAGAAGGTTGAGCTCAAAAGCATAACAGTGGTGAGGAAAGATAGGGTGATAGGACAGAGATAATTGCAAACAAATAGAAGATAGGATGGAGGGTAAGACAGAGTAAATAATCAAAACTGTGAACATGAATTGGATGAACTCCCTCATAAAACAATGACACTAATGAGACAGCATACCAAAATAATATTTAGTTACTATGAGAAACTATCTCTAAAGGTTTGCATGAATAAAATCTAGAAAGAGAAGGTCAATAAAAGGAGAATGCAACTAAAAAGCTAGCAAAATGAACAAATTAAAAATTTCTAATTAAATGCCAAGTTCTAAATTCTAAAAATCAAGGGACAGATTTCTAAAATGGAAAGTAAATAAACTATTGGACTAATTAATTGAACTAAATGTTGATTTTATTTAAAAAAACAACAACAAAATGGGCAAAAGTTTTGTTAAATTGATTTTTAAAAATAGGATGAAAATTAAATTATAAGCATCAAAAATTAAGAGTTGAATTTATTCCCAACAAAGAAAAAAATTAAATTAATAATTCAAAGATATTTTGCCCAACTCTGTGGCACTAAATCTGGTGAACAAAGTGAAATGAATGGTTATTTACAAAAGTATAAACTGCTCAGATTAACAAAAGAGGAAATAAATTACTTAATGCCTTCTCAGAAAATGAAATTGAACAAAGCATACATGAACTCCTTAAGAAAAAATTTCCAAGAGCAGATGGATTTACAAGTGAATTCTACCAAATATTTAAAGAACAATGAATTCCAAATCTATGTAAACTATTTGAAAAAAAATAGATGGAGCTGTCAAATTCATTTTATGACAACACTATGTTGCTGAAATCTAAACCAGAAAGAGTCAAACAAAAGTGAAAAAGCATAATAGAATGATTTCCCTAAAGAATGTTGTAAAAATTTCAAATAAAATATTAGGAAAAAGTTTAGAAAAATCATCATGAGAATAATAAATTATGATTAGGAAGGATTTAGACTAGGTATGCAAAGTTGATTCAAATGTGGCCTCGGATACTTAATATTTACTTAGGTATGTGACTGTGGCTAAATCATTTAATCCTTTGCCTTGCAAAAAAAAAAAGATAAGCAGTATCTATCTAAAACCATTAGCAAGCACTATTTGTAATGGGAATAACTTAGAAGTTTTCCCAATAAGTTCAGGATGCCCTTTATCACCACCATTATACAATATTGTATTAGAAATGTTAGCTGTAGCAATAAGAGAAGGAAAAAGTAATTGAAGGAATAAGAATTAGTGATGAAGAAACAAAACTTTCATTCATTGCAGATGATATGAGGGCATACCTAGAGAATCCTAGAAAACTGTCTCAAAAATTACTGAAAATAATTAGCAACTTTAGCAAAGTCACAGAATGTAAAATAAACCTACATAAATCATTAGCACTTCTATATATTACTAACAAGATATAGCAGTAAAGAGATAGAAAGAGAAATTCCATTTAAAATACTTCAGATAGAATAAAATACTAGGGAATCTACCTGCCAAGACAGACTTCAGAAACTTTTTGAAAACAAGTATGGGGCACTTTTCACACAAATAAAATCAGATCTAAATAATTGGACATCTCTTTCCCTAAATCCTAATCCCTTATACCAAAAATGATTAATCTATAAACAATTTTATCAAAAATATGTAAGCACAATGCTAATCTGACTGTTTTCTGCTGAGGGGAGGGGGCTGAGAAGGGAAGGTGGAAGTAAATTTTGTAACTTAGAAATACATATCTGTATATGCATGAAAACAATAAAAAAATAAAAATTATTAGACTACTTATAAGTTATGACCAGGAAAAGAGCCTAGACTTGATTTTTCAAGAAATAATCTAGGAAAATAAACCTGACATCCTAGAAACATAGGTGCAAATAGAAATTGAGGGAATCTACCCATCACTTCCTGAAAGAGATCCCAAAATACAAACTCCCAGGAATACTATAGCCAAATTATAGAATACCCAAGTCAAGGAGAAAATATTACAAGCCACCAGAAAGAAATCATAGTGCTATAGTCAGTATTACACAGGATTTGGCAGCACCTACATTAAGGGTTCATAGGACTTGGAATTTGATAATCTAGAAGGCAAAAGATCTTGGTTTACAACTGAAAATCAACTACCCAGAAAAACTGAATATAGGGGAAAAGATGAAAATTCAATACAATAGGAATTTGTCAACTTTTCCTGCTAAAATGACCAGAGCTGTATAAGTTTGATCTTCTAGTATAGGACTCATATGATGCATAGAGAGAGGGTGGATGAGAAGGACAAATTATAGTGGATTTAATGATGTTGAACCACTTGTAGTCCTGGGTGGAAAGATGTTACTGATAACTCATAAAAAATCTTCTCATTTATTGGGACAATTAGAAGGAGCATATATAGGCAAGGCACAGGAGGGAGTTAAATATGGAAGTATAATATCTTATAAAGATGGAGTCAATAAGTGAAAAAGTAATGTACTGGGAGGATGGAAAAGGAGAGGTAGAATAAATTGAGTTATTTCACATGAAAGAGTCAAAAAACACCCTTTTGCAATGGAGTGAAAGGGGGAATATTAGGAGGAGTTAGTGAGCTTCACTCTCATCAGATGTGATTCAGAGAGAAAATAATATACACACTCAGTTGTGTAAAGAAATCTAACTTACTCTGGAGAAAGGGGACAGGAGGAGTGAAGGGGGAATGTAGGTGATAAAAGAGAGGAAAGCTAATGGAAGAGTGTAGTTAGATAAGAGACACTTTTGAGGATAGACAGGGTGAAAGGTGAGAAGAAATGGGGGTGGGAAGGAAGAGAATGGAGAGAAATACTATTACCAATAGAAACTAAGGGAAAAATATTGAAGCAATTGTTCTGATGGATTTATGATAAAGAATACTATCCTCCCCAAAGTTGGGGCTGATTTTATCTGAATACAGACTGAAGAATTTTATTTTTCATGAGGTCTTTGTGGGACAAAGGGATTATGTTTATTTTACAGCATGACTATAGTAGTAATGTGAAAAAGTACAATAAATGGGGGAAACAAAAAAAAAGAGATAAGGTATGAATATCAAGAGAATTAATGAAAAAACTGCAAAGAGGGCTAAACTTTATTATAAATTGGCTGTCATCAAAACTATTTAATATTGACTAAGAAATAGATTGGTGAATCTGTAGAATAATTAGGTAAAAAAAGAAATAGCAGTAAATGACTACAGTAATCTGTTTCATACACAAAGACTTTTAAGTTCTTGAGTAAGAATTTATTATTAAACAAAAAAAAATTTTTTTTGGAAAACCAGAAAATAGTATGGCAGAAACTAGGCATTGATAAATATCTTACCCCTTCATCTATGCAAAGTCTTAATGGGTTCTTAATTTAGACAAAGTTTGATAGCATAGCCAATTAGAAGAATAACAAATAGTTTAAAAATTAAAACCATCTATAGTCATTAGTAAAATTGCTTTAAAATGTTATAGATTAGAGTACATTTAAACATCTCCGAGCTATCATCTCACACTAATTAGATTAGCTAATATGACAGAAAAGGAAAATGTTGGTGGGGATAAGGGAAAACTAGAACACTAATGACTGTTGGTGGAGTTGGGAACTGATCCAACCATTCTGGGGAACAATATGGAACTATGTTCAAAGGGCTATAAATCTCTGCTTAGTCTGATCCAGCAACCCTTTTACTAGGCTCTATATCCCAAAACAATTATTAAAAAGTCTAAGGGACGGGACCCACATGTATAAAAATATTTTAATAGCTCTTTTTGTCTTGGCAAATAATTGGAAATTGAGAGAATGCTTATTAATTGGGCAATGGCTAAATCAGTTTTGATATAGATAGAATATAATTGTTCTATAAGAATATGGAATATAATTTTTCTATAAGAAATCAAGATCATGTGGATTTCAGAAAAGCCTTAAAACTCTTTCATGACCTGATTGCTAGTGACTTGAGCAAAATCAGGAGTACATTTTTACCCTGTAACAGCAGCAATGTGTGTTTATCAACTATGATAGACATTTCTTCTCAGCAATGCAGTGATCAAAGACAATTTCAAAGACTCATCATGAAGAATGCCAACCAGACAAAGAACTATGGAGTCTGAATGCCAATCCAGAATGCTATTTTTACATTTTAGATTTTGTTTTGTTTTTGTTGGGTTTTGTTCTCATGTTTTTTGTTCCCTTTTTTGTTCTGAATCTCCTTTCATAACATGGCTACTATGGAAATGTATTAAACCTGATTTTATTATGTAACCTATATCAAATTACTAACTATTTTAGAGAAGGGGGACTGAAGAGATGAAGGGAAAAAAATGAAGAACTCAAAATCTTAGAAAAATGAATATTGAAAACTACCTTTACATGTGAATGAAAAAATACAAAAGAAAAAATTAGATTTTCTTTTTTAGATGAGATGAAGAAGGAAATGATAGCAACAATATCCCACAGAGTGAGAGTGATGAATGAATGAACAAATGAATGAAAAAATATCTGTTTAATAAAAAATGCATATATATATATATATACATATATAGGTGAATGTTGAAAAAGACTTTTACATGTAATTGAAAAAAATGACTATTAAGTGGGGGATAATATTGTTCATCATTTTTGATTTCTCTTCAGCAATTACTTCTTGTTAACCCAGGGTGATGTTGCTGTAAGATGAATTCTGTACTATTTAAAAAGTAAAGTAGAATTTTTTTATTTTCTTTGATAAAATGTTCACACTACTAATATTATGTGGGGTTTTTTTCTCATGCAATCTAAAATAAAACAGTATATTAAAAAAAAGAATGCTAAAAATTGCATATTATTGGAAAAATAATATTAAAATATACGTGCATAAAATATATACAGAAAGAAAAGAGAAGAAGTGAGGGGAGGGGAGGAGAGGAGAAAGGAGAGGGTGGAGGGAAGGAGGAAAGGAAGGTAAAGGGAAGAAAATTAAAAAAATAATCTCTGAAAAAAATTTTAACAGTGCCTGGGGAAACTGGAAAACAATTGTTCTACGAGATGATATATTGGTTGTGAGTCTTAAAAGAAAGGTGAATACAACAGAACATGGCAGGCCAAGGGTTCAAGATAATGGTTATTCTTCATTTTATGTATGAATAGAATAGTATTTTAAAAATTGTTTTCATAATAATAACTGTTACTATTAGTTTTCTAGACTACCACTTATGAAAAAAGTTTAAATTATATATGAATTAATAAGAAGTATACCTTCTCAACATTGGATTTTCATCAAGAAGTTTCATCAATCTATTTGATTTATATTCAGGGCACTAATTTAGACTGCCAGTTTAATCTTAATATATATGACCTGATATTTTTATCATTTGTTCTTGAAGAAGACCATGACAATCAGAGAGGTGATACCATGACAAGCAAGTATATTGGATTCAAGTGAAGTGATGTTTTTCAAAGCACTAGCCTCACTTTCTCCACTGAAACCTTTTGGGTCCAGTGGCCAGATATATAATGTAGTTACTGAAAATGTCCCTGGCTGCCTTGAGAGACCTAAGTCTTTCCCAGGACACAGTTTGCCTGAGGCAATACTTATTCAGTCATTAAGGTTAAGTAAAACAGAGATAAGAAGAAGAGGCCTACAAATGACCACTACTAAAAAAAAAGAAAAAATAGTCAAGGAGGGGAAAATCCTTAGGGTTTCCAGTCAAACATAAAAAGAATGCTATTTATATTCACTCTGAATGAACCTGGGCCCAAACAAGGTATATAGGTGAGCTACTTTTAAATAGAAAAAACATACTAATAAAACTTAATTCTAATGACTTTGATTATACCTTTAATCCATCATGAAACATCCAAAATGTAATACCCATTGTTTCCCAAGTTACTTCTTTTATTTGTAAAATACTAAACTTTAGCTATCAATTATTATTAGTTATGCGCCAATCACAGTGTTAAGAGCTTTTTGAAATATTGCCATTTGATCCTTAGGACAACCTTGCAGTATAGCTCTGTTTTGCCTCCATTTTAATATTTAATTAAGGCAAACAGGTTAAATGATTTTCTCAGAGATGTCAAATTTAAATTCATGATTTTTTGACTCCAGCTTTATTGCTCTAGTTGCTATATAACTTATCTGTCTCTAAATTGAATTGACTATTTTAAAGATTATCTGTATCTCTAATATATATTTATTCACATATGTACATTCACAAAATACATATATTTGGAAATTAAAGGTTTTTTAAAACATTTTAAATTGTTTAGAAAATATCAGCTTAAATAAAGGGAAGGTATAATGACAGAAATATAAACAATAAAAACCCACCTACTTTGTTCTAGCATGTTATTTCTCTCTTAGTAATTGTTTCATTCCTCTATATGATAATATTTTTGTTTCTTTTTATACTTACCTGAATTTTATCATAAGAAAAAAGCAATGTTTTAATAATCATATATTTCAAGTCATTCACAATCCAAATAGAGAGTTATTTCATCTTGTCAAATTGTCACAATCTTTTTTAAAAATGAATGGCACATTTTCAGATCATAATAGAGGACAGTTTGGGGTGATGACATGATATTTTATCTTCAAGTAGTGAGAATGCCCAGGAGTAAACAATTTCAGAAACATATAACCAAAAAGAGATCAGAACATCTGAAAGAATTGTTATACTGAGCTGTGATGAATAGTTTCTAGCTTTTGTGATTAATGGGTTATTTAGGAAGACATGTATTTTGTTACTCTGAGTACAGAAGTGAATAACAAAAGGCTAGGCAAGGTTGTTTTGGGAGACAGAGACAAAGGGAGAGGAGACAGAGAGAGAAAAACAATCAGAAAGAGCTGACTGGGCCAGGGATAGCTGCAGTCACAAGGGGAGTTTAAACCAGATTTTTATAGTTTTGCTCATTCTTTGGGTCCTGAGGGCAAAGGGCTTACTTCTTTTGTGACCCAAATCAGGTAAAAGGATAGAAGTTGGGGGTTGGGGATGAGGAAGCAGGTACAAATTTTGCATTTAACAATGAAACAATAGGAGTCAATTTATATCCCAGGAGCAGATAACATTTTACACTTTTACAAAATTTAACAGGATAAAGGATTAGGAAATTTGATTCTATTTACAAATTTCCTATATTCTTAATTCTCTGAATCACTCTCAACCCAAAGATGCCAAAGAAAACATACAAGCTCACACTTACATGAAAATACAGCACAATCCAGGGCAAACCATGTCAGTTCAGACCTGGTCCTAGAAAATCAGGAGCAGACATTGGTGATCACTGAATCAACAGAAGCACTGTTGATTAATAATAAGAATAACTCTGTCTTCAAAGTTCTCAGTTCATAGAAAGTAAAGGTAGAAAGGAGGTAAGGAGGTAAGAACTGATCAAAAGGAGATTACAAGAGTCTCTTTGTTAGCACTGATGCCAGAGTCTGTTGTTTTGTCCATACTCAGATCTGGGTCACAGTCCTGGGTGGTGGTTCCAGAATTAGTGGAAGTCTATCACATGCTGTGCCAAGAGGGAACAGGGGTGCTCTTCAGAGTTCCAGTGCATAAAAATAGTGTTTGTGCTCACTCATTGAACAGAGTATAGCCTAGGAGATTATTAAATAGTTCTTAGATAATACAACCTTGGAAGAATTGAAAATTTACAGGTTAGTAGAAGAATCTCTGAAGACAGCTGCCAAAAACACCTGAGGATATGGGACACAGTGCCCACCACCCTAGCAGAAAAACCCTACTTAAACTTAGTTAAAACAAGTAATAGACTGGGAAAATGAGCAAAAGAAAATGACCATAGAATGACACAAGAGTCAAGAAAAATCAAAACACTTTTCAGAAGATAACAAAGGCAAAACACCAACATCCAAAGCCTCCAAGAAAATTATGAATGAATCTCAGGACATAGAAGAGCTCAGAAATGATCTTGAAAAAGCAAGAAAAGATAGAGGAAAAGCTGAGAAAATTGAGTTTGTAAGAAAGTTGTTGAAAAAAAATGAGTTAACAGTTTGCTAAAGAAGACAAAAATTGCTGAAGAAAAATAACATCTTTAAAAAAAACAAGGTCAAATGGTAGAGGTAGTAAAAGCATAGAAGAAGAATAATGCCTTAAGAAGTGGAATTGACAAAATGGGAAAGGAGGTACAAAAGGTCAATAAAGAAAACAACTCCTAAAAAATTGGAATAGAACAAATAGAAGTTAATGACTAAATGCGAAATCAATAAACAATCAGTTTCAACTGTTGATGTCATCCCTTCTTATTCAGCTCACTCCTGTTCTCTCTCTGTCTGTGTCTCTCTGTCTTTGTCTTTCTGTCTTTCTGTCTCTGTTTCTCTCTCTCTCTCAGAATATGAATATAAAGGGACGATATATAAAAAATAAAATATAGAGGTAAAAGAGAAATATTCTGGGAGAAAGGGCATGGGAGGTGTAGAAAGGGGTAAATTATTTAATATAAAAGAATAAGAAAAAATTTTTGTAGTGAAGGGGAGATGGGAAAAGTTTGGATAAGTGAGTCAACCTTACTCTTTTCAAAGGTGACTCAAAATGGGAATAATATTTGCCTCATGCTTGGCATAGAAAACAATCTTATCCTATAAAAAGGAAGGAGATAATAAATAAGGGGTGATAGAAGGGCAGGAAGATTAGGACAGGAAGTAGTCAGAAGCAAAATACGTGAGGAGGAACTAGGTGAATGGAGAGAGAGAGAGAGAGAGAGAGAGAGAGAGAGAGAGAGAATATTATAAACAGAGGGAGAAATGCAATGGAGGGAAATCGAGTTAACAGTACTAATTGAGAAAAAAATTGAAGCAAGTTTATCTCATAAAGACCTCATTTCTCAAACACAGAAAATGGAATCAAATTATTAAATATAAAATTCATTACTCAATTGATAAATAAAAGATATATACAATTCTTAGATGAAGTAATTAAAGCTATGCCTCGCTATATGAAAAAAAATGTTTGAACTCACTATCTATTGGAGAAATGCAACTTAAAACAATATTGAGGTAGTAGCCCATACCTATTAGATTTACTAAATTAGTTGTCTTCCTCCTTCCTTTTATTTCTTTTCCTAAATCCCTCTGTTAACACTGACAAATGTGTTGTCTCTTTCATGCATATTTGACCTTAAAAGGACAGAAAATAATGATCAGTTAGAATTAATTAATCCTATTAATCAATTAATTAATCTTATGTTCTGAAAAAATTCACAGAGAATTTTCTCTGATAATTGTACCTGTTAAATACATATATCTTAAGAACCTGGGCCTTTACTAGGAATAGATTCATAAATCCTCTGGATTTTATTCATTTAGTATATTCAGGAAGAATGACTACCCATAACTATTGCTTTTTTGTCATCCCAGTTAACATCTGCTGATTCCAAATATTGGTAAATACAAATCAGTAAATATATATATATATATATATATATATATATATATATATATATATATATATATATATATATATATATAGGGGCTGATGAATGTGCTTCTATGGTTGTATATTCTTTAAAAGTATTCTATGCTTTAAAACAAAACTGGAAAATCAATCTGCTCTATAAATTGAATGTAAAACACATGAAGAATAATGAATCCATTAAAAAGAAGATAAAGTACTTTTTAGGGAAAACAAATGACCTAGAAAATAGATTCAAAACAGACAATCTATGAATCATTGTAAGACTGGAAAGCTTGGATCAAACAAAAAAGGACCTAAGAAACATCATTCAGGAAATTATAAAGGAAAATTGTGCAAATCTACTAGAACAATATAACAATATAATCATTGAAAGAATCCACAGAACTTCTCCAAAAAGAGACCCCAGGATAAAAACTCCAAGGGTTGTAATAGCAAATTCCAGAACTCTCAAATGAAGGAGGGAATATTGCAAGCAGCAACGAAGAAAACAACTCAAATATAAAGGAAACAGAATCAGACTCACACAGGAACTTTCAGGAGACCTGGTATATCATATTTTGGAAAGCAAAGAAACTGGGATTACAACCCAAAATGCACTACCCTGCAAAATTTGGCATATACTGTCAGGGAAAAAGATGGATGTTGAAGTAAATAGAAGACTTACAGTATTTTCTGACACAATGTCCAGAACTGAACAGAGAATTCAATCATCAAATACAGAACTCAAGAGTTGTACAGAAAAAGTAAAGGAAAAGGGGAAGAGAAAAACAAAACAAATATTGGTCAAGACGCTCAAAATGTATATAACATTAAAAGGAAACATAGAACACTTCTAATTCTTTTTTTTTGGGGGGGGGATGCCTTTATTAGCAGAGCAGTTGGCCAAGCCACAGTGGACACTCCAGCACCAGCCCCTGCCCCTGGTGACCAGAGGCTCAGAACTTCTGGAACTGCTTCTTGGTCCCAGCTGCCTTGGTGACATTCAGCACGTTGAACCTCACTGTCTGCTGAGGGGCCTGCACTCACCCACTGTCACGATGTCTCCAATCTGGACGTCTCGGAAACAGGGAGACAGGTGCACAGACGTGTTCTTGTGTCACTTCTCGAACAGGTTGTATTTTCAGATGTAATGCAGGTAGTCTCTGCGGATGACGATGGTCCTCTGCATCTTCATCTTGGTCACCACACCTGACAAGATTCTGCCTCGGATAGACATTGCCAGTGAAGGGGCACTTCTTGTCGAGGTAGGTAGCCTCTTTGGGGGTCTTGAAGCCCAACCCAATATTCTTGTAGTATCTGGGCAGCTTCTCTTTGGCCGTGTCCCCGAGCAGCACCCGCTTCTTGTTCTGGAAGATGGTCGGCTGCTTCTGGTAGACACGCTCTGTCTGCAGGGGAGAGGCACACCTGGCGGCTCAGCTGGGCAACTCAGCTGGGTGACTGGCTCTAGATACCCAGAGATAGTGGGGACCCCCAGGCTGAGAGATGGCAAACATCCAGAGATAAGAGACCACTAGGCTCAGAGATGGCAGAGATAGGAGACCCCCAGACTGAGAGGTGGCAGAGACACAGATAAGAGACCACTAGGCTCAAAGATGGGAGAGATAGGAGACCCCCCCCCCCCAGACTGAGAGATGGCAGAGACACAGATAAGAGACCCCTAGGCTCAGAGATGGCAGAGATAAGAGACCCCCCAGACTCAGGGATGGCAAAGACACAGAGATAAGAGACCCCCAGGGCGGGCGACGAGGGACCCCCAGCCCCGCGGTACAGGGAGACCCTCGGACCCCCAGGAGTCCCAGGGAGAAAGCTGTCAGAGAGCCCACCGCCACGTGGCTGGGGGAGCCAGGGGGGCTTGTGTCCCCCCACTACGTCCAGTGGCCGTGCATGCGGAACACTTCTAATTCTTAAGAACTTTACTTCTCTTAGGATAATTAAAAAGTACATTATAATTGAAGACAATGGACCTAAAAGATATGGGTATAGTTGTATCTTATCTCTCAATTGAAGAGGTCCAAGTTGAAATCACTATGTTTGAGATAAAAAGCCTGAAGAAAAGCAAGGAGGTTAGCTTGAAAACTAAATGTCTCATCCTTTGACCCCCTTTAATTCCACTGTGCTAATGAGGGCATATCATAAACTAGATGGTCCTAAGTCAGTGTCTCTGTAACTTATATCATTTGTAAAGTTCTCAAGTTAGTTTCAAAGACTCCCAGTATTAGAGATCTTTAAGAATCCTGCAGTTAATTATATCACAGTTTGACTTAACCCATGCTTCAATTAACAAGAGGTTGAGTATCCTGGGTGAGGAGGGAGGGGAGAAAATTGGGAGAGAGAATAGCCCTTGCTTCACTTAACAAAGAGTTAAGTACCTTTGGTGTGGAGGGGGAATTAAATGTGAAAGAAAATAGGCCTTGCTTCACTTACTAGGTCTTAATTACCCTGACCCTGGGTGGGGAAGGCAGTCAAATGTGAGAGAAAAGAAGTCAAGAAGTCTGGGGGGAGGGACAAAAAAAGTTCAAGAAACAATATGGCTTTGGATGTTACTTTGACTTATGAAGAGGACTGTGTGTACTTGAAAGATACAGGAAAAAGGAGGTAAGGCAAAAAATGATTATAATTGTAATTAGATGTAATTTGAATCAATGCTGCTTATCAAACAATCTCTGATAACATCTTGATAACAATATAAGCTTATCAAGCAATCAAATAATCAAACTGTGATTGATGGTATCTGATAGATATTTATCACTCTAGAGATAAATAACACCAAGAGAAGAGGCACAAAAATTTTAGAGGGAAAGAAGGGAGAATGTGAATGCTGAGTAAATTCTATTCAATAGTTTAGCCTAGAGAGGGAATAAGTTACATTCCCATTTGGGATTAAAAATCTAACCTAAACTACAGAATGGGGGAGGGATGGGAAAAGGAAAGAAAGGGAAAAAGGAACTGATAAAAGAGAAGGTGAAGATATAAATGAAAATAAATTGAAAGCTATTTTTGTTTTTATTTTATTTATTTTATGTTATTATAATAATCTTTTTATGAGAGTAAATATAAAGCTGCCTCCCCACAAAAAAAAGATGAGAAACCTCTAGAATAGTGTGAGCGGGAAAAAAAAAATGTATATCAGTCTGTGTTCAAATTCCAATGGCTTTGTCTCTGGGTTGAATTGCCTTATTTATCATAAGTCCACCAAAGAAGTCGTTTCAATATATTTCCAAAAGTTGCTATTACTAACTGTATTTCCCTCCACTCTATTCCTTCCCACTATCATTTATTCTATTCCTTCTCTCTTTTCAACCTGTCTCTGTTCAAAAGTGTGTTGTGTCTGGCACCCCTCTCCCATAATCTTCCCTCTCTTCTATCACATACTCCCCCCCTTCACTACTCCCCCCCCCCAATTACCCCTTATCCTATCCCTTTCTTCACATTTTTTTCTAGGGTAAGATAGATTTCTATGTGCTATTAAGTGTGTATGTTATTTCCCCTTGAGCCATTTCTGATGAGAATGAAGGCTCACTCATTCCTCCCTCCACCCATTCCACTCCATTGAAAAAGCTTTTTCTTGACTCAACTGTAAAATACCTTAGGCTCTTTTTCCTCTCCTTTCTCTTCCTCCCAGTATTTCCCTTTATCACCCATTGACTCCATCCTTTTTACTATATTATACCATTATATTCAACTCCTTCCTGTGCCTTGTCATTATATGCTCCTTCTGACTATTCTTATAAATGAGAAAATTGATATGAGTTATCAGTATCTTCTTCCCATGCAGGAACACAAACAGTTCAGCAACATTAAGTTCCTCATAGATAGTCCTTCTTGTCCACCCTCTCTATGGTTCACCTGATTCCTGTACTTGGAGAACAAACTTTATGTTCTGCTCTGGTTGTTTCAATAGGAAAGTTTGAAAGTTCCCTGTTTCAGTGAAAGTCCATCTTTTTCCCTGAAAGAGGATGTTCGGTTTTGCTGGGTAGTTGATTCTCGGTTGTAAACCATCATCTTTTGTCTCCTGGAATATCATGTTCCAAGCCCTCCAATCCCTTAATGTAGATCATACCAGATCCTGTGTAATCCAGACTATAAAGCCACTGTAGGTGCATATTTTTTTTCTTTTAAAGATTTTAATTATATGGAGTTTTACAATTTTCCCCCTCATCTTGCTTCCCTCCCCCCCACACACCCTGCCAGAAGGGAATTTGCCATTCTTTACAGTGTTTCTATGATATACATTGATCCAAACAGAATGTGATGAGAGAGAAATCACATCCTTAAGGAAGAAAAATAAAATATAAGCGTTAGCAAGATTACATAATAAGATATTAGTTTTCCCCCCTAAATTAAAGGTAATAGACCCTTGTCTTTGCCCAGACTCAACAATTCTTTCTCAGGATACACATGGTATTCTCCATCACAGATAGACCCAAATTGTCCCAGATTGTTTTATTGATGGAATGAGCAAGTCCATGAAGGCTGATGCTCACTCCCATGTTGCTGTTACAGTGTACAGTTTTTTTTTCTAGTTATGCTCATCTTGTTCAGCATCAGTTCACACAAATTCCTCTAGGCTTTCCTGAATTCCAATCCCTCCTGTTTTCTAATAGAAACATTTTTTTCCAGGACATACATATATCAAAGTTTGTTAAGCCATTCACCAATTGAAGGACATTTATTTGATTTCCAATTCTTTGCCACCACAACCAGGACTGCTATGAATATTTTTGTACAAGTGATGTTTTTTGCCTTTTTTTCCATCATCTCTTCAGGGTATAGACACATAGAGGTATTGTTGAATCAAAGGGTATGCGCATTTTTGTTGCCCTTTGCATGTAAATCCAAATTGCTCTCCAGAAGGGTTGGATGAGTTCCCAGTTCCACCAACAATGTATTAATGTCCCAGATTTCCCACATCCCTTCCAACACTGATCATTGTCCTTTCTGGTAATATTGGCCAATCTGAGAGGTGTGAGGTGATACCTCAGAGATGCTTTAATTTGCATTTCTCTAATCATTAGTGATTTAGAGGAATTTTTCCTGTGACTATGGATTGCTTTGATTTCCTCATCTGTATACTGCCTTTGCATATTCTTTGACCTTTGGTCAATTGGGGAATGGCATGTCTTTTTAAAAATTTGACTCAGTTCTCTGTATATTTTACAAGTTTCTTTGTCTGTTTCATTTTTCCTGGTTTAAGTATCTGTATCATATTGATATCATAAAAAGGATTTTGGCAGAATTCCTACTATTTTCTAAATAGTTTATGTAGAATAGGAATTAATTTATTCTTACATGTTTGGTAGAATTCACTTGTAAATTCATCTGTGTCTGGTGACTTTTCTTAGGGAGATTATTGATGGTTTCTTCAATTTCTTTTTCTTTTTCTGTTAATCTGGTCAGTGCATGTTATTTTTTAATTTATTTTCATCCATTTGTATATGTATTTTTCCAAGTTGAAAAGTTTCCCTCCACCCTCCCTTCTCATCCTCCTCTTCTCAGTTGGGAACAGTCAGATTAGTAGCTTACATACATATTTTGATAAACATATTTACAAATTAGTAGATTTTTGTCATGAGGAATTAGGATTAAGGAAAAGAGATAATAAGAGGTTATTATCATTTTCTTGGAAGAAATTATTGATTATTTCTATGATTTGTTGTTTGATCCACTCATTCTTTAAAATTAAGTTATTTAGCTTCCAATTAACTTTTGACTTATTTTCCCATGATGCTTTATTACATATATTTTTTATTGCATCATGATCTAAAAAATATGCATTTGCTAATTCTGCCTTTCTGCATTTCATTGTAAGCACGTGGTCAATATTGGTTTAGCTGTCATGTACTGTAGAGAAAAAAGGAATATTCTTTTCTATCTCTGTAAGTTATTTCCAGTGTTCTATCATATCTAAACTTTCTAAGATTTTATTTATCTTCTTAAATTCCTTCTTATTTATTTGTTTTGTGGCTTAATTCAAGTTAAGGAGGTAAATAGATTGTTAGAAACCTAGACATCATAGACCTATGAAGGAAATTGAATGGGGATAGTAAGTTATATATATATATATATATATATATATATATATATTCTGCAGTACATGGTATTTACAGAAAAATTGACCATGTACTAGGGTACAAAAATCTAATAATCAATTGTAGAATGAATCTTTTTCAGATCATATTGCAATTATCAAATCACATGCAATAACGGGCCATGGAGAGACATACCTAAAACTAATTGGAAACTAAATAATCTCATTTTAAAGAATGAGTAGATCAAACAACAAATTATATAAAGAATTAATTATTTCATCCTAGATAGTGGCAATAATGAAACAACATATCAAAACTTATGGGATATAACCAAGGCAGCAGTCAGGGGACATATCATATCTTTAAATGCTTACATGAATAAATTAGAGAAAAGGGAAATCAATGAACAAGCATGGAACTAAAAGAATTAGAGAAAGAACAATTTAAAGGAGAAATTAATAAAATCAAAAGCAAGAAAACTATTGAACTAATAAAACAAAAAGTTGGTTTTATGAAAAAAATCAATAAAATTGTTAAACTTCTGGTTAATTTGATTAAAAAAGGAAAGAAGAAAACCAAATTGCTAGTATCATAAATGGAAAAGGTGAACTCACCATAAATGAGGTGGAAATTAAAGTAACAATTCAGAAGCGATTTTGCCCAATTCCATGCCAATAAATTTGAAAATCTAAGTGAAATGGATGAATATTTACAAAAATTTAAGTTTCCCAGGTAAAATGAAGAGGAAATTAAATACCTAAATAACCCTGTCTCTGAGAAAGAAATTCAACAAGCTATTATTGAACACCTTAACAAAAAATCTCCAGGGCCAGATGAATTTACAAGTGAAATCCACCAAACATTTGAGGAACAATTGTTTCCAATTCTATATAAACTCTTTGGAAAAATAGGTGAAGGGGCAGCTAGGTGGCGCAGTGGATAGAGCACTGGCCTTGGAGTCAGGAGTACCTGGGTTCAAATTTGGCCTCAGACACTTAATAAATACCTAGCCGTGTGGCCTTGGGCAAGCCACTTAACCCCATTGCCTTGAAAAATCTAAAAAAAAAAAAATAGGTGAAGATGGAACTCTGCCTAACTCTTTCTATGACATCAGTATGGTGCTGATACCTAAACCAGGAAGAGTTAAAACAGAGAAAGAAAATTATGGCCCTATCTCCTTGATGAATATAGATGCAAAAATCTTAAATTAAAATCTTAGTAAAACAATTACAGTAAGTTATCACTAGGATAATACACTATGACCAAGCAGGAATGCAGAGTTGGAACAAAACAGGAAAACTGTTAGTATAATTAATTATATCAATAACAAACCTATCAGATATCTTATGATTATATCAATAGATGCTGAAAAAGCTTTTGATGAAATACAGCACCCATTCCTACTAAAAACACTGGAGAGCACAGGAATATCTGAAACCATTAAGAAGCAGTATATTCAATGCAGATAGACTGGACACATTCCCCAAAAGGTCAGGGGTGAAATAAGGATGCCCATTATCACCACTACTATTCAATATTGTACTAGAAATGTCAGCTTCAGCAATAAGAGAATGAAAAGGAATTGAAGGAATTAAAATTGGGAAGGAAGGAAACTCTCACTCTTTGCGGATGACAAGATGGTATACCTAGAAAATCCTAAAAAATCATCTAAAAAACTACCAGAAACAACTAGCACCTTTAATAAAGTCACAGGATATAAAGTAAATCCTCATAAATCCTCAACATTTCTATATTTGACTAGCAAGATGCAGTAGAAAGAACTAGAAAGACAAATTCCATTCAAAGTAACTTAAGACAATATAAAATACTTGGGAGTCTACCTGCCAAGGCAGACTGAGAAATTTTTTTGAAAACAACTGTAAAATACTTCTCACACAAATAAAATCAGATTCAAATAATGGGAAAAACATCAACTGCTCTTGGATAGGCCAAGTTAATATAATAAAAATGACAATTCTACCTAAATTAAACTACCTATTTAGTGCCCTACCAATCAAAATTTCAAAAAATTAGTTTAATGAGTTAAAAAAAATTGCAAGTTCATATGGATAAATAGAAATCAAGAATTACCCAATATTAAATGGTATAGTTAGAGGACTGGGAATATCATCACTTTAAGAATGGTTAAGGAATGGGGTGCTAGGTAGCCCAGTGGATAGAGCACTTGCCCTGGAGTCAGAAGTAGGACTTATTTTTTAAAGTCCTATATAACTATGATTTTTAGAAGATTATATTTGAAAACATCTCTGTCAAACAAATAAATAAATAAGATAATTATTTTACTTTGTAGTGGTATGACTGGTCTACAAAGTTTATTTGCATGAGAAAAAGCTCTAGGTGAACTTGTTGAAGTCCGCAAATTCAGATAGTCCCAGACATAACACTATCACTGCAAAGGTAAGTTGCTAACTAAGCAAATTTGAATTGAATCCAAATGGACCTTGGAATGGATACACAACAGGATAAACAAAGACAACAAAGGCAGACAACAGGTCTTGTAAAAGACACTATTGTAAACTGGAGAAAGGGTTATAAGATGTTCACAGGGATAAGAACTTAGAAATTTGCTTCCTTTCCCTCCCTCTCAATTCATATTAATGATAAACATGCACCAAGAAAAACTGTATCCTTATTTCATATTCCAAAGATAAAGCAGTGATAGATACTGAATATGGATCATGCAAGAAGTAGAATTTAAAAGAAATTTGAATTTCATCTGTAAATGATCTTTAACACTGGGAATTAAATGTAATATCGTCAAATGCAAGGTAATAAAAGTCCAATGTGAAGCTACTAACCTCTCATGAAAAGCAGTTTGATGTAGCCTTACCAGATGTAAAATTATACTATAAAGCATCAGCCCTCAAAACTGTCTGGTATTGGTTAAGAAATAGAGTGGTAGATCAGTGAAATAGACTAGGTGCAATAGCAGGAAATGATTATAGTAATCTGCTGTTTGATATACCTAGAGTCCAATTTTGGGGATAAAACCTCTCTCTTGGATAAAAACTGTTAGGAAAATTGGAAGTTGTTCTGGAAGAAACTTAGATTCAACCAACACCTCACACCCTATACCAAGATAAGATACAAATGGTTATAGGATTTAGATATATAAAACAATATTATAAGCAAACTAGGAGATCAAGGAATAGTTTACCTGTCTGATCTATGGAAAAGGAAGCAGTTTATGACCAAGGAAGGGATGGAGAATATAATTAAAAACAAACTAGATAATTTTGATTACAATAAATTAAAAACTTTTGCACAGACAAACCCACTGTAATCAAGAGCAAAAGAAATGTAGTAAATTGGGAAACAATCTTTACAACTAGTATTTCTGACAAAGGACTCATTTCTAAAATATACCAGAGAACTGAATCAATTTTTTAAAAAAAATAATATATTTTATTGTCTGTGGTACCTTTTATGAAGATTTAGTTTCCTTCTTTTTCCCTTTTACTGAAATTGATTGTTTCCTTTGCTTTATCTAAAATCCCTGTTTTTTTTTTTTTTAATTCAGTTGAAACATAATATATATTGCTCCAGCCCTTGGCCTTTAACCTATATGTACCTCTCTGCTTCAAATGTGTTTCTTGTAAACAAGATTTTCTCTTTTATGGGAGAGTTCATTCCATTCACATTTACAGTTAAGATTACTAAGTCTGTATTACCCTCCATGCTATCTTTCTCCATTCATATTTTTCTTTTTTTCCTTTGCTTTTATTCCTCCTCACCAATGTTTTATTCCCTTTCCCCCTTTTGCTTTTACTTTAAATTTTAACTTTCAGTTTATTTTCACTTACACTTTTGCCTTCCTTTTATTCATCTCTTCTTTCTTTTTCTTTCCCTTCTCCCTCTCCCCACCCCTGTAAGAAGGATCGATTTTTAAACCTGTTTTGAAATGTTTCTTATTTCCTTTCTGACCCAAATCTATTGAATAGAATTTACTCAGAGTTCCTACACCACCCTCCTTTCTTTCCCTCTACTATATTATATCTTTGTACCTCTGCATTTGGTGTTATTTATTAATAGAAGTGCTATCAATCAAGTACTATCAGTCAAAATATTTTTTTCTTTTTTTCTTTGACTTTTTTTAAATTTGTTTAAGGGTTTTTTTTTTGCAAACCAATGGGGTTAAGTGGCTTGCCCAAGGCCACACAGCTAGGTAATTATTGAGTGTCTGAGGCCTGATTTGAACTCAGTTACTCCTGGCTATCCACTTGCCACCTAGCTGCCCCTAATCAAAATACTTTCAAAGGATGACTAATCAATAACTTGATAAACTCACAGTACAATCAATGGTTGTTTGATTGATTGCTTGATTGACTGATAAGCAGCACTGTTTTGTAGTCACTAAATTCCCTCTCCTCTTTTATGTCATTAGAAATATACTTCTCAAGAGTCATGAATCACATCAAATTATAATCCCTTTACTTCTTACCTCCTTTTCAAGTACCCTCCATGGACATAAAATCTTTATGAGTCAAATTATCATATAAAATCAAATCACTTCATAAAGCATTTTTTCCCCACTAAGTCTACTCTCTCTTTAGCTCACCAATCATGATTCTTAAACCTTTGTTATCTGAATTTTGCATTGAGATAAAAATCTCTTCCTAATCTCTTTATGCACAACCCATCCAAGTAGGTTCCCACTCTCTACCCCCAAAGTCACTTCTGATTTAATTAACTATAGAGAAGGGGTTAGCTAAGTGATTCATTGAATAGAGCACTGACCCTGGAATCAGGAAGACCTATATTCAAATCCTGCCTCAGACACTTAATAATTGCCTAGCTGTGTAACCTAGGGAAAGCCATTTAACCCCATCGCCTTAAATAAAATAACTAAAAAAAATTTAACTAGAAAGTCTCTTAGTACTCTAAGTACTGGAACACTCTGAATGTCTCTCTTAGGAATTTTACAAATGAATGTAAGATAGGGAGACACTGGCTGAGGACCACCCAGCAGAGAACGCCCTCATCAAATAAAGTGCTAATCTCTGTGAAGAAACAGAATTAAAGTAGGTCAAAGGAAACTGAGACACATAAAGTTAAAGTAAACACCCCAACTTTTGATCAGGTCTATTTGTCTCAAACACAGTGATGTTATCTTGGTCCTCCTCAAAGTAAAGAAAAGAACCAACTCTACCCATGTATTCTAAAATGAATCTCCTCATCTATATTTAGCTCTTTATCTTAAGAGAAATACAATTCTCAAGAGTTACAATTATTATATTTTCCCTTATAGTGATCTATTCAATTATTTTTTAGTTTTTGGTGGTTTTTTTGGCAAGGCAATGGGGTTAAGTGACTTGCCTAAGGTCACAGAGCTAGGTAATTATTAAGTGTCTGAGATCACATTTGAACTCAGATCCTCCTAAATCCAGGACTAGTGCTCTATCTACTGCACCACCTAGCTGCCCCTATTCTATAAAATTTAATGTTCTTGACTAATATTTGTTTGTTTTTCCTTTTTCATTTAACTTTTTAATGCATTTCTTGAATCTTATATTTAGAGATTGACTTTTCTTTTCTGGTCTTTTTATTAGGAAATTTTGAAAGTCCTCTATATCATTGAATATCTGTTAATGTTCCTGTAAGACTAGCAGCTCAAGAAGTTAGGTTCCTGCCAGCTTACCTATCCTTATCCAGGTGAACATTGAAAGAGTGGGAGACAAGAATGTAAAGTTCTACAAGATCTCCAAGATCTCTCTTTATTTACCAGGATACAAATGCTTAAATATCCATTCCCTGGTCCACTCCCACTCCAGGAGCACTCTTCAATCAACCAGTAAAATAGTGCTCTGGTGCTAGAGGACACCAGGTGATGGAGGTTCACAGTACTCCCATACACAACAGTGTTCTACAAACATCCATCTTTTTCTCTGACAGAATATGCTGAACCTCACAGGGGAGTAAATTCTTTGTTGTAATCTAAGGTCCTTTGTCCTCTGAAATATGGTCTCCCAGGTCCTCTGGTCCTTAGATGTTAAAGTTCATAACTCCTGTGTAAGTCTGATTGTGTTTCTTTTGTATTTAAATTGCTTTATTTTTACTCCCTGCAATACTTTCTCCTTTATTTGAGAATTCGGGAGTTTGATTATGATAGCCCTTGAAGTTTTTATTCTGGGGTCTCTTTCTGGAACTTAATTTTTAACACAAATATATATGAAATATATAAAAAGAAACATTTTTAAGACCAAACAATTAGAAGAGTGATTAGCCTAAATCTGTTTATTTTTCTCTGTTCAACTAATGAAATCACACAAATAACAGAGAATGTTAAATTTTAAAAGACAAAGAACATGTTTATTTTTTCCCCTCTTTGCAAGTTGGGAATAACTTCTTGATAGAATCTGAGTACATTTCACTATTTATACATATCTTGATATTCTTGTAAAAGAAGAAAGACATACTTTGATAGGTCAGTCATTAGAATCAATTAAAAGAAGTAAAGAAAACAGATATGGATTCAAGATAGAGCTAGATCCAGCAGTAAGAAATCAAAGTGCGGAGATGAAGAGATGCAAGCAGGTCAACAGAATGCATTGTTCATCAGAAACTAACTGGGGACAGAGCAGAATGGAGATATCATGAAAAGAGAAATTATATTATGACTGTTTAATGTTGGAAGTATAACTTGTTCCCTTGGTTGCCCAAATGTGTGTCTTACTACCAATAGACTCTCTAAATATATCCACACTTCTCACTAATCCTTTATAATTTGTGAAAGATTGTGTGCCACATTTAAAGGGCAAATGTCTTGTAGTTACTGTTTTAACTATTTTTACCTTTCAGTAAATAACAATTCTCTCTCTTAATTATATCTACAGGCTATTTTACAGGCAAGCAGAAAAAAATGGAACTTGAGAGTAGCAGTTTTAGAATGCAGATCCAAGTTGAATCTGGATAGTTGTTGTGTGCTATGGTTACAACAAAAACTACTAGGTCTCTCTCTCTCTCTCTCTCTCTCTCTCTCTCTCTCTCTCTCTCTCTCTCTCTCCCCCCCCCATATATCTTTCTGTCAAATTTTAACAGTATAGGGAAGTCTTCCTTTACCAATGAATAGCATTACCTTCTTTGCAACTTTTGGTCTTTGACAGTTGCCTGTGGACATTGCAAGATTAAGTGACTTTCCCAGTGTCATATGTGTCAAAAGAAGGACTTCAGTCTAAGTCATCCTGATTTTGAGTTCAACTTTCTCAACTTTCTATGCACTAAAACTGCTTTTGGTACAGTGTTATATATGAATATTAACATGCTACACATTTATATAACTCATTTTAGAGCATGTAATATTGAAAAAATGCATGTTCTTTTATTTAACTTTTCTTTGTTGCTTAGTTGTTTTAGTTTCATTTTTTGGTAGTTAGGAAGAAACTACCAAAAACTACAACTATAATTGATCCCTAGTGAAATTCTTATTTTGGCACCTATCTGGCATAAAATATTCAGCACTGGGATGAAAGAAAAAAAATTCAGACTGAAAGAGATAAGATTCTTGTATTTAGTCTCATTCAGTTTATCTAGTTACAAAATTTCTTCATGCATAAATACACATTTGCTATTTTCATGTATATAAATATTTCAGAGGAAGATTGACAGTGTTTAATTTCAAATCAAGAAGATATGAATTTAAGTGCTGCTTATGCCAGATACTTATTCAATGACCCTAAACAAACTACCTAACTGTTCTTCAATGTCCCATCCAAATTTCTGACTAAAATTCCAAAACGGATTTTCTGCAAAGATGAAATTATAAATATTGCATAAATATGTGCCTACAGAGAAGACGATATATAAATATTGCATATATATGTGTGCATATATTTATAAGTGTGTGTCTTTATCCATAATATATTTGTGCTTTCAAATATTCATATATATGTCTATACATATGTGTATTTGTGTATATATGTGAAATTGTCTGCACAGATTTTGTTATGGAAGAGATATATAATGTGTAGCCATACCACATACAGGGACACATATATGTATACACTTCCTTCACAATAAATTTGTGAAGAAATTTGGATTAATGTTAATAAAACCATTGACTGCTTAGTTTCTTATCATGGATTATAATAAATTTAAAACCATTAGAGCTTCTTAGGGGTTAGTGAACTTTCTTCTCTTCCAAAGCTTTTTGACACACCTGAACCCTGAGCATCTGCTTCAATAATGCATGCCATTGAGCATAAGTGGATATATGAAATTGAATATGCTTGGAAAGTTTGAGTGAACAGTCCTAAAAGGAAAGAGATGGTCCAATGATTCATTAGTTATGAATGAAAAGCTCTTTACATGCAATGTTTTTTTTTTTTTTTAGGGAGAGAAAACCACAATTAGGAATGTTGCTTGCAAGTTAGTATTTGTGAGTGAGTAAATGAGTCTCTCCGCATGTCATGGCAGCATCGTCCTTATGTCCCTTGTTGAGACTGAGAGACAACCAATAATAGCACACAAAAACAACAACAATAATAGCAATACATTTTCTACTAAGACCTTTGGTATCTACAAAGTTCTAACAATATCTCAAATACACATTATTTTCTCTATTATTAGCTTTCTGTTTTTTTATTTTATTGTAATGATTTTTATTTTCAGATGTTTTCTATAATTTTTGTCAAAGAAAAGAAAATGTAAATTCCTAGAAGAATGAAGTCTTTGTATAGTTCATTTGTAATATTAATACTCTTCAATGAATTTATTTCAGATTTTCTTTTATATGATAGTTAAACAACAAACCCACATACAGAGAGAAAGGTGCAATGTTGCCATAGCAGCCTCTGGAATTGGCGAATGAATGTGTACTTATTTGGAACTCATCACTGATTTCCCCCACAAGTGCTGATTAGATTTAATTACCAATAAATTTGTATCATTACTCTTTCAACTGGTCAATTGTTAAGTTAGTGCCCACTAAAATGTACATTGGATATCATTTTCTCCCATAATTGCACATCAACCTGTTTAGGAGTTACTATGTTAGAAAGCTTTCTCACTTTGAGATATCAGATTTGAAAGGCCAGTTTTAAAAGTCCTTGCTCTGCTTGCTTTGCTAAGTTTTGTGTTGAAGTTATTTTGACAGTATGGAAAAATAAACACACACATACACAAATAAAAGACCATTTGGTCATAATCCTACCTATATTTTTGATGGGGTTTTTTTTTGATGATTTTCCTTACCTAAATAAGCATGAGTAGAGACAAAGGGTTTTCCTGATTGAATAAAAGTAATAACTAATGATTTGTCACAATGTATAATTTCTTTTCTTATTGAAGAATAAATTGCTTTTTTGTTTATTAAATATAGTTGATTTTAAGTTCAAAACATTTTTATTCTGCAAATGAATGAAAAGGGGCTAGAATCAATATGGCAAGGAAAGATAGGGACTCACTTAAGTTGTATCC
Source organism: Macrotis lagotis (assembly GCF_037893015.1). Taxonomy (NCBI): domain Eukaryota; kingdom Metazoa; phylum Chordata; class Mammalia; order Peramelemorphia; family Peramelidae; genus Macrotis; species Macrotis lagotis. The sequence continues at coordinate 100,535,006 of NC_133663.1, forward strand.
CAAACTCCTCCAAATACCTTTAAATAATCACTCTAAACACATTATAAAGTAGCAGAACACCCCAAAAGATAGAGTGAAAAAACTTTCCAGTCTAAGATTACTTAGAAATTTGGCAGAAAAATTCTGCTGCAACAGCCTGAGTGATGAATTCAATTCAGCCCAAGTCACACCACGATACACCTAACTCCCAACAAACTAGGAGCAGGTCTCCCAATGACTGAATTATTGATGTAGAGGTAGTTTCCAGAACCTTTACTTCACAGATGTCAAAGACAACTTAAAGGATAAGGAGGAAAGATCTATCTCACCTGGTGAGAAAAGAGCACAGTTCAGAACAGGTCACACCAGCAAAGACCTGGCCAGAAGAAACCAGGAGAGGGTTTTTGGAGTTACTGAATTAATAGCTGGAGCAGCTGCTTCTAGAACTCTCAGCCCACAGACAGTAAAAGAGTTAAACAATTGTTCAAAAGGAGAATATAGGTGTTTTTTCCCAGCAATGAGGCAGATGGCTGTTTTAAAAATAGTCGAAAATATATAGTAGTCATGGTGACAGTCCCAGGGGACAAGGAAAAATAGTACACCAGTTGTGGTCACAGTACAGGAGGGACCCTCCTCACACTTCCAGGACAGAATATAGGACTTTCAATCTATCTCAGAGCAATACATAGATCATGAGAGTGGTGAAGACCTATCCTTAAATCATAGCACCTTGGAATAACTGAAAACTTATAGATCTCTAGAGGAATTTATGAAATAGGCTTGGGATATTGTGCACACTACCCTGAAAGATCAGCCTTATTTTAGCAAATACTTAAAAAATAAAAAAAAAAATGGGAAAATGAGCAAATAACAGGAAAAAGAAATAAGTTGATTATGGAAACTTACTATGGTAAGAAGGAAGATCAAAACACACTCAGAAAAAGATAACAAAACCAAAGCTCCTACATTCAAAGCCTCCAAGAAAACAGGAGATCATAGGACATGGAAGAATTCAAAAAATAATTGTGAAAACCAAGGAAGAATTTTAGATAAAAAAATTGAGAAGAGGAATGTGAATAGTGAAAGAAAATCATGAAACATGAATTTACAGCTTTGAAAAAGAGATGCAAGTAAATACTGAAGAAAATAAAACCTTAAAAAAACAGATGAAGCCAAATGGCAAAAAAGGTCTAAAAAACTAAGGTGGAGAAGAATGCCTTAAAACACAGAAATAACCAAATAGATAAAGAAATGTGGGAACACAGGCTATTCTAACAGCCACGACACAAATCATTTCCAAGTAAACCGCCACCTGGACAGTCTCGGGAGCTGGCATGCCAACCGTAGAGATAAGGTGTGCCGGAGTCCTTGGGAACTGGACATTCTGCCCCACAGACCAAGGGCACTAGACACAGCTGTGTTTTACTACCACCCCCCTAATGTACCCCCTTATCCTGTAATGCAAGATGATGCACATACACACCACTTGCATCCCATTCCCTCAATTACTCTTTATTCTACCCTGGAAGACCTAACAATATATATGTAATAGCTAAGCCATAATAAAATTGATCTGGAGGCCTAAGGCAGTGGTGGCTTGACTCCTTATTCTCAGCTCCCCTCTGGGAGGGAGGTCATCACTGTGGGCCCCAAGGTGAAGCAAGCCATAACAAAGAAATGTATAAATTCATTGAAAAGTTTTTGAAAAGTAGAAATGGCCAATAGAAAAGGAGGTACAAAAGTTTACTGTATAAAACAATTCATTAAAAATTATAATTGAACAAATTGGAGCTATTCTTTTTTTTTTAGGTTTTTGCAAGGCAAATGGGGTTTAGTGGCTTGCCCAAAGCCACATAACTAGGTAATTATTAAGTGACTGAGGTCCGATTTGAACTCCAGGGCCAGTGCTCTATTCACTGTTCTGAAGCTAATATTTCTAAGAAATAAGAAACAATCAAATAAATCCAAAAGAATTTAAAAAAAAATAAAATAGAATTTGAAATATTTCACTGATAAAAGAATTGCCCTAGCAAATAGATCTAAGAGATACAATTTAAAAATTTTTGGACTATCTGAAGGTATAATCAAAAAAAAAAGACCTAGATATCATCTTCAAGAAATTATAATGGAAAATTTTCCCAATATTCTAAAAGCAGGGTAAAATAAAAATAGAAATAATTCACCTACTCCTTCTGACAAATATACCAAAATAAAACCTTCCAGAGATATTCTAGTCAAATTTCAGTCATTCTCCAATAAATAAAAGATGAAAAGATATGAAGAGTTCTCAGATGAAGTAATCAAAGCTATCTGTAGTCATAAGAAAACATTATCTAACATTATCAACTGCTGAAATACAAATTAAAACAATTCTGGGTCATACCTATGAAATTGGATAATAGGTTAGAAAAAGAAATAAATAACTAATATTGGAAGGTACGTGGGATAAAAAATGAAATGTTAATGCACTGTTGGTTAACAGTTAGGAACTATGACCAAAGGGTTATAAAATCATACATATCCCTTGAACCTATGATAGCAGTATTAGATCTATTACCCAAAATATTTTTTTAAAAGAGAAAGGTCATATATATGCAAATGTATTTATAACAGTTTTTATTGATGCCAACAAATTAAGAACATTTTGAGGAAGGATTTCTAGAATATCAGAACAATTTTCCTTTACAATTTCTTTAAGATGATAGCTATGTCCTTAAGTCTTTCTGATTGTCCAATAATTTTCAACTTATCTCTCCTGGATCTACTTGCCAGGGCAAGTGCTTTTCGAATGAAATATTTCACATTACATTCAATCTTTTAAAATTTCTTTTGGCCTTGTTTGATTTTTTCTCAATTGCTCAAGAACTGGTCAATGTCTTGAACAAATTGTACTATGTCATTATAATGCACTATTATTCTCCTACATAAAATGATGGACAAAAAGCTTTCAGAAAACTTGGAAGACTTGCCTGAGCTAATGCAAAGTCTTTACTGTGTACAAAGTAACAGCAGTGTTGGAAAAGGATCAGTCAGCTATTCTTAGCAATACAATAATCCAAGACAATCCTTAAATACTTATGAGGAAGAAGAGGAAGAAGAAGATTAGAAAGTTAGGAAAATGGCATAGTGAAATATATCAGAAGTAAAATGAAGAGGAAAAAGAAACAGGTAAAATATATGTAAGTAGACAAGGAGGATGAAGAGGTATAAAAAGAGTGAAAGAAAACCACATACTTTCTTTGGGTAAACCAATCCAGCATTAGTATTATTATAATATGACATTTGTTAATTTATTATTAATTGTTATTTAGTGATTAATATTCAAAAATGCAAAAATTGTTGCTAAAATTGTGTTTTCTACTTTTATATTTTTTAAACTATAAGGTTGGGTAATGGAAAGAGGACTGTCTTTTTCATCAAGATGCCTAGGTTTTATTCCTAGTCAATCCACCAAACCAGTTCTATGATTTGTGATTTGAAACTCTGCCTAATGATTTTTTTACCCCAAATTTTTGTTTCATACCAGTGATCATGAGCGTAATATTGATATTCCTTAAAATACCTTGGCTTTTCTATTCTAAAAATCCTTCATTTCCTAGTACCTAATACTTTCTGAAATTGATCTTCTACTTTGATGATTGAAATGAAAGCCTTCTTTCCAAAGTTACAATCTCTTAATTGTTGAATCTAATGACCTTTTTTCAATCTTTATCTATTTTAATATCTCTATACTTTTTAACTCAGGTTTTGTTGACTCCAAGTCCAATCCTATACAATGTAGCCCCACAGATAATAGAGAGCCATTTGAATTAACTGAATAAGATAGTGATATATTCAGATACAAATATTAAGAAGACCATTCAGCAACCAAGCATAGAATGTAGTAAGACAGAAAGCAGAGAGATCAAATAGAAAGTTATTGCACTAATTCGGGATTGGCATGATGAATTCCATCTAGTATCTTTGTAATATTAGAGGAGAAAAGAATAGGGACAAGAAATATCACAGATAGAAACAACAGAATTTGGCATCTGTTGAAAAGTGGAAGATGTTAACTAGTTTGAAGATCTCAGTATTATAGGAAGATGGTGTTATCTTGATGAGTGATAGAAAAGCTTAGAAGAAGGGAGAATTTAGTGGGAAAAGAAAGTTACATTGTAGACATTTTTATTTTAAGATACTTATGGGATCAATATTTTGAGATTATCAAATAAGCAGTTACAGGTGTGATGCCTGAGGTAAGGGAGAAAATGATTGGATAATTTTATCTGTGTTTTCATGACACTATTCTTTACTGATTTTCCCCCTGCTTATTATTCTAGAGAAAAAATTATATTTTTCATGAGCACTGATACTTCTGAATTTCTTTTCACTTCTTTTTTCTAAAAAATTATTTATTGACTCTTTTTTTGTTTCTTTTATTTTATTCATTCATTAATTTTGACTATACCACTCCCTATAGGTTTCTTCACCTAAAAGTCTTCCTTTTTGCAAATAAACATAATCAAACAAAACACAAAAAATTCATGTCTCATTTTGTAACTCTAGTATTATATTAGTAATTGTGTTCATCAAGTTTCTTTTCCAACAAAAATGTCTTACTCTAAATATGAGTTGTGACATTAATATCAATGAATACATGAGTCCTTTTTTCCATTTCTTTATTTAGTACTTACTATGTACCACATAAGGCATTAAGTTCAGAAGATACAAAAAATGACAAAACACTGCCTGCTATTATAGCCTAATGAGTGAACAATATAAAAATGACTTTATATTCAAATATATATGTGTGTGTGTGTGTATATATATATATATATGTATATATATATATATATATATATATATATATACACATGTATATATGTATGTATAATGTTAAAGCCTCCAGAGTTTGACCTGAGTAAAAGAAAACTAGGTTAAGGTAGGTGTTTATCAGTCATCTAATACTGTAATTAATCATGCCTGAAAGGAAGCTCAGTTGAATAGAACTCTGAGAGGTTTTCTGGGGAAATGTAGTTATACATTTGCATAATAAGGAAATGAAATCTTCAGAACTTGAACATCAATAAAGTCCCCTCTTCTAATTCAGAATGTGTTTCAAGTCACTTTCATAAAGGACAGGAAGTACATTTTCAATACTTTCTTTAATTCCAGAGAAGTGACCCTCCCTACTCCAGACATTGGTGCTTTATCAATTATACTGAAAGACTTTCACAAATCATGTACATCTTCCCCTTCCAAGCCTTAGGTACTATCTTGATGAGATTTGGAAGATATTGACATTTTTTCATAAAGGTTTGATGTTTTTCCATTCAAATTTTAATCTGTTCCTAAAGGCAAAATTCACCTTTTACAAATCATATGTATGTATGTGTGTATGCATGTATATTTATATTTTTATTTATATATGTATGTGTGTTCAAGGACAAAATTCTCCATTCACAATAAGTGTATGAATGCAAGATAAATCAATAATAATGAGCTGAGAAAAAAGTACTAATTTTAAAGGGGAAAAAAAAGAGATTTTTTATTTAAGGTAGGGTTGCAGTTCAAATTTGAAGAAAACCCAAGAAAGTCAAGAGGAGGTAAGGAAGCAAAGAATTACAGTCAGAGCTGTCTTTGAAGAAATTCCTATTGTTTCATGATATATGATTTTTAAGTTGTCCATTTATATATTAAGTACGTCAGAAATTGTAAAATATTCCAAATCAGAGATTTATTGCTTTGTTGACATAAACAAATAATGAAAAAATGTGAATAATTCAGATTAAACTTTAAACATGTCATGCATATGCATATATTTACGTGCATGCTTTATGTATTAATTTTGAGTAACATATATGCATATATATGTGCACACATATATATGTACTTTTATATATGTATCCATGAACACACATAAACACACACACACATATATATATATACATATACATATATATATATATATATATATATATATATACACATTACATATATACAAACATACACATATAGTAGATGCCTATTGTAATCTCTAAGCATCTTTGAGTATGTCCATATTGGTGAAGGTCTTGGCATAATTGATAAGGCACAAAGACCTAAGATATGGTTGAAATATAATGAAAAGTGGGATAATCTGAGTAATGGGTTTAAAATATTAGAAAAGAGAAATAAAAGTTTGAGTGAAAATATGTATGGGAGAACATGTGCTCCAAATCCCCCCTCTCTCTCTCTCTCTGGAGAACTGCTTTGAGATCCCTTATATGAACTTCATTTGACTTAAGTATGTTGAGAGGGTGTGACAAAATTTGACTTTGTTTTAAATTGAAAGATTGAAAATGCGAACTGTGTAGTTTAATCTTAAAGTCAATAAATAAAGTTATAGATAAGTAGAAAGAATCAAAATGGAGGACAACACATCTTACAAGTTCCATTTATTATTTGTTCCTGTCATTCTGAAATGTTTGGTAATAAATGAATTGGAAAAAATGAATTCCATAATATGAAGTCCTTAGGCAAAATGAAATACTAAATAATTTAAATTATGAATTTAACTTTTGCATAATTTTTGTAAAATAGATACAGTAATTGAAATTATGTGGATCTGATTTTAAGTTAAAATTATTATCATTATTAATTATTCATAACTGTACATGATTTTTATATTTAAAAATCCTTCAATTACAGTGTTATTTTGACAATTTTCTGTCTAAGATACTTTGGAAATACATTTAATTAAATTAAGGTCACATGGTAATTCATAAGTTTGTTCCAATTTTTAAATACATATTAATACAGAATTATGCTCCCAAGATTCTTTTTATCATGAAATTTGGTAAACAATTATTTCGAAATGCAATTTCTCTCATAATCCAGATGTGGCTAGATTAAAATTTGAAAAAACTTTGTATATCAAGACTGTTCCATCTCCCTGTTCAATTAAGGCAAGAAATATATGCATGAATCATGAGTAGGAAGGTACATCAAAAAAAACAAAGAATAAAATGATTATTTGGAGGAATTTGAGCATAAAGCCCACCAGTGTATGCTGAATCTCTTCACTTAATCCCAATTCAGAGTCTTCCTGTGAAAAAGAATCTCTAGAAACTAAATTATTAGTAAATTTATTTTGCATATCAAATTTATCAATATGAAAATCATAACTTTCTTTTAACATTGCTGATGTAACCATTTGCTGAAATAATCTTAGGTATTGAATTTCAAGAAATCATATACCAAGTTTTTGACTATATTGAAAGGAAATACACCTAAAATTATTTGACTATTACTAATAATAATTATGAGATTGATGACTGAGTTATTTGGAGTTATTATTTTTGATTGAGTATTTGCATAGATATTATCAAAAGAAAATGTTGTTTTGATCATATGCAAAAGTTCGTAGTGTTGTGATCTTGCTGTTGATTTAAATCTAATATGTTATTAGGACCTAAGTTAAGATTCAATTCCAGTAGTATCTCATTCTTTCAGAATGATATAAAATTAGAAAAATGTAAAACCAGCTTGTGAAAAAAAAGAAGAAAATTTAAGTTTTAAGATTAAAGTTAAGAAGCTTTTTAAAATTCGTTTTAGTTCTAAGAAATAAGATCTCAGTACAGAAAAGGTATGTTTGTGAAGAGTGTTAACTTACGAGCTCTCATGTCACCCTAATTGGAAATCTGGTTTTTCGTTGATAAATCTGGAATTAGAACATGTAGAGAAATAAATATAAAGTGTTCTCATTGTTTACAGTAATTCAGAGAGCTGTAATCTTTGTTCATCTTTAAGTGTGGTTGAATAACTTTCCATTATAGACAATATTTCATATAATAATGATATGCCATTTGGAACTTTTGTATTTATATATTCAAAATATCTTTTTCTTTGTTATTAAGCAAATCTTATTAATGCAAAATCAGTTTGCAATACTGACAAGAAAAGTTGTAATTTTTCTGGGATATTAAGATCTTACAGTACTGTTAACTGATTTTATTCTAATCTAACTATAAGTATGATCATCAAGGAATGTTGTTGGACCAGTGATCTATGATGCCAGAAACCATTGGGGTTTTACATGTACATAGGTTCTTGTGGGAAAGTATGGGAAAATGACAATCAGTATTAGTTGAGACACAATTCTCCTGATTCAATTTTCCTAATATAGTATTTACACTGTATTACATGGATGACTCTAGGTGTAACTCAATACAATTGGCCATCTGTATTACTTTTTCCTGTAATTCATATCAAATTAAGTGAACACCTTCCTTGATGGTTCTGTTCTTAATGGCAAATTTCTTAGATGTGTGTCAGATGATCAGTATAAACACAACATTAATCTTTTGTATAGGCTAATACTGAGTTACATAGGAATTACTGTAGTAAAATAAAGGCATATGATTTGAAACCATTTGGCTTAAAATTCACTAAATTCTAAGCAGCTAGACATTCAATCGTTTAATTTTTTATATCTATTACTAGCTACATATTCCAGTTAGTTAAGATTCTTTAATTTCTCACAATGCTATGGGTATATTTAGCTAAATTATGAAGATTTGTGATGTCAGGATATAATCATTATTTAGCAAATATCATGAATATCTTGGTTCTGTTTTAAAGGAAATGATGTTAGCAAAATTTGTTATTTCAAAAGAAGGATGACTTATGGTCATTTTCTAGTTCTACCTGAGTTTTCTAAGTATATTAACATATTCTTACCTAAAATTGTGAATTCCCTGTTCTACAAGATTTCAAATTTCATGTTCTAATAATAGAAACATAAGGATTAACCTGGTTATTAGCAAAGTAAAATTTGTATTAAGATATTCTTATTAGTAGAGAAGAAAATCTCTTCAAGTGACGTGAACTTAAAAAAGACGTGTTCTGAAATCCCAATTGATCTACAAGACTGTATCAGATGTTCCTAGAGGAGCAAATATGAATTTTCTTCACTACCCTCTCCCTTTCATGCCTCTTATTTTTAAAGTCCTTTAATCACTTTGTCAAAGTGATTTCTGGCTTTCCCTTTTCTTCTCACATGGTCTCCTCTTATAGGACTACAATGTCAGTTCATATCTCTTACCTTTAGAAATGTTTTGTTTCAAACTATGCCATTTTCTTGTATTATTTCCCTCACATCTTCCCAGCTTCCTTAATTGATCTTCTGATGGAACTGTTGACCTCTAAGTGTCACTAGGTGTGATAATCTCCTGGGAGCAGAAGATTCACACTTGTAAGGTCTTCATGTGGCTGTTAAGGCACAAAATCTGACTTTGATAAGAGTAATGCCTCCTGTCCTGTCTTCCTGGATATACCACCTAATGGGTATATCTGTTATCCAACCCCATCCTAAGTTGAAGGACAGTTCCTTCCTTGATGGAGAAGTAGCTTTGCAGATCGTGTGTGTGTTTTTTTGTGTCTGTGTCTGTGTCTGTGTGTGTGTGTGTGTGTGTGTGTGTGTGTGTATGCATTTATTTTGGTCTCTATGCAGATGCTTTATACATTGCTGTAATCAGCAAGCTTAGAGAAATATAAACAAATTTGCATAGTAAACTAATTTTGCTTTGCTCTTTTTTTTTTAAGATCAATCCCTGGGAAGCAGCTAGGTGACAGAGTGGATAGAGCACAGGCTCTGGAGTCAGGAGGACCTGAGTTAAAATCTGGTCTCAGACTCTTAATAATTACCTAGCTGTGTGACCTTAGGCAAGTCACTTAATCTCGTTGCCTTGCAAAAACCAAATAAAATAAAATAAAGACCACTCCCTGGAAGCTAATGATGGTTCCTTATTAGGGTAAATTCTGAAAGCTAACATGTATTTAACATAATTCTAAATTTTAAGGCCAAACTCATAAAAGATCCCCTCCTCCCTATCCATATATAATATTTGAATTTTGGAGAATCTATTATTAAATATTTAACAGTTACCCCTGCCTAAACTTGACCTTTACCAAATGTTGTGAGCTAGTCTAGAGTCTGTTCATTCCCCTAATAGCTTTGCTCAAGAACTAGGAAAACAAAACAAAACAAAATAAACACGAATAAGAACAAAAACAAGACACTCATTCTCATTTAGTAGTCACAGAAGAGAAATACACACACACACACACACACACACACACAAACACACATATGTATGTGTTTTATTCTCTAGTTTGAGTTCAAAATGTCTAAAAAGAAAGGAGTTCCAAGTCCTGGCTATTTTGAACCCAGACAATTAAAAGTTACTTCAATGTAGGAAAGCTTTAATCTGATCCAATTCAATAGTGAGACCAATTTTAATACATTTTAAGTAATAGAGCAGAATTTAGGATATTGGTGCCATAAATTTAAAAATATTTAACTTAATCTTAAGAATAGAAGGTAAGACATCAGAACAGATCATTAGAATAGTAAGTCACATTTCTTTTCTTTACCAAATTCTTTACCAAATTCCCTACAGCACCTGTCTTGTTTTACATAGGTAAAAAGCTAAATTTTACCAGAATAGAGCAGAGAATTATGGATTAGTAGTAGAAAAACTAAACTACAATTAACAAACCTAGCAATGCTCCATCTGATTTGAAGAAAGGAAATGAATAAGTATTTCTATAATACTGTATCATGTTCTAGACACTGGGCTAAATGATTTTGTTTTTGTAAATACTATTTCATTTGATTTTTACAACAGCCCTGCAAGAATAGGTGCTAATACTATTCTCATTAAATGGTCGAGGAAACAGAAAATAAGAGGTTAAGTAACTTATCCAGTGTCACACAGTTAATGACTGGATTTAAACTCAGATTTCCCTGATTTTGACCCAATACTCTATTTACTTCACCACCAGTTACTTCATGAAATAAGTAATTATTTGCAACATGTATTTTAGAATATTATATTATAGGGACGGCTAGGTGGCAGAGTGGAAAGATCACCGGCCCTGGAGTCTGGAGTACCTGAGTTCAAATCCGGCTTCAGACACTTAATAATGACTTATCTGTGTGGCCTTAGGCAAGCCACTTAACCCCTTTTGCCTTACAAAAATCCTAAAAAAAAATTGTATTATTCTAACAAATTATAGCTGATTTAATGAATTATACAAATGACAAATCAACATATATATACCAGTCCATGGAATTTTATTTTCAAAATCTTGGGGCATTGTAGGTAACTATTTTTTTCTTTTTACCAAATTTAATTTTATAAGTAATCTTGAAACCTATTATCAATTTCATTCTTAATATCCATTTCTGTTAGTAGGATTAAATTTGTTGCATGAAAGGTATTGGTAAAGACATATGTTTTTCTTCAGTGGTTTGACATAAAGATAGTAGCAAACTAATTAATTACAACTGGCATATTTGCTGTGGAAAAGTTGAATTGCTCAATTAAAAGTCAGGACCTTTATCATGTCAATCATAATAGAATTTCTGCAAAGAAATAATTTAAAATATTAGGATCACTGACTACCAAAATATGTTTCTGGTACATTGGTTCTAACTGCTGCTGCTAGGTGCGATATGAATGAAATAGAATAGTTTTCTTGCTTGTAGTGTATATTTCTGGTGGAAAAGACTCCAAACATCACAGTTCCATTTTTATATTATTCTGCTTTTGTCTTTATACTTATTCATTAAAAATCATTATCTATTTGGAATATTTTTATCTTTGATGGGACATATGATTTCAATGATCTAGGGAATTCCACATGAAGATATTCCCTCTTCCAATACAGATGGAAAATTCTCTACAATTTATAGACTTAGAGAGTTGCCCAAGGCAGAGATTAAATGATTTACTCAGATTCAGAAAGGCATTATTTACCAGTATCAGGAATTGAAAGCAGGACTTCCAGATATGGAATTTAGATGCTTCTCATTTTGAATACAATAATGTGTTAATTACTTGCAGCTTTCTAATATTGGGTAAATTGAGAAGCTAGGGGTCTTTGTAGTTAAGTGGAAAGGAAGCTGCCTTGGAGCATCAATATGTTGGTTGAAGTTCTATCTTTATTCTGCACTAGTGGTATGGCTTACAATAAGCAAGTCATTTAACCTCTCAATGCCTCAGTGCATTCCTAAAATACTGAGTTAAAAACAAAATCTTCCCTATAGCATTAGAGAAATTTCTCAAAGCAGTAGATAAGAAGTTTAGATTTTTCCCTAAAATTTTAGAAAATAAATGACTATTAACAGGAAAAATCCCAATAGTGTGAAGGGAGAGGGGCAGAGAGAGGAAGAAAGAGACTGATACCAAGGCAGATTAAATTAAATATGAAAAGGACCACAGAGCAAAGAAAATAATATTTATTTATTTTAGTAATCAGTTTTCCTTTGTAGACTCACATGCAAAAGAGTTTTTGTGTTTTTCTGTGTAATGTAGAGATTTTTATGAGTAGTTTTCATCATTAATTCATCACGTGCCCCAAGACATGCCAGTGTGGAGCATCATTCATAATTTATCAAGTAGCCACTCCATGAAGAAAAAAACTAGTATCTTTGCATCAAATAGGAAGACATTTTTTAAAGGAATAGTGCATACATCTATGCACCTTATCATGTTGATACTCTCCTGTGATTCAATCAAATAATATAATGTATGCACATGCAAATCAGTATCACCCGTGGGCTATGATGATTTTATTATTCGGGCAAGAGATTATTCTCCAAGTTTATCCCTCATAATACCTGGCTAAGAATGAAGAAACAAAATAATTATAATATGAACAGCTACCTTGGGATAAAGTTTGACACGACTGCTTTTTTAGTTTGTTTATTTTTTTGGTTTTTACAAGGCAATGGGGTTAAGTGACTTGCTGAAGGTCACACAGTTTGGTAATTGTTAAGTGTCTAAGTCTAGATTTGATCTCAAGTCCTCCTGACTCCAGGGCTAGTGGTCTATCCATGCCACCTAAATGCCCCACACAATTGCTTTTTTAAAAATTATTCACTCAATTCATATGTTAGAAAAATAAGGTTTTACTGTCACTGTGCATTTTTGTGATTATTAACTTAAATATAAAGATATATAATTTAAACAGATTATACATATGTGGATGTATTATGAATATGTATATCTACCAAAACAGATAGGAAATGTAAATAAAAGAAGAGAGTGGAAGCAGAAAGAGAAACAGAATGAGGAAAGAGCAATGGAGGAGAGAAAAAGAAGGGATGGAATGATATAGAAGAAAAACAAAAAAGAGACAGAGATAATGACAGATAGATAAGAAAGAGAGATAGAAAGAGAGAAACATGGACAGAGAGTGCAAAGAGTGAGTCAAAGGAATAGAGGTCAGAGAACATGATTTTAGGACATTCAGACAATCTTGGAACTTAAACATATAATTTATGTTTATTACAACAATTATTCTACTGAAAATCAATTGCATTTATGAATAAAGGAATAAAGACAACAAAGGCAGTTAGTCGTGCCTCACTAAAACATAAAGAAAATCCCATTCAAGTTACTGATTAACCATCCAACAAAAAAGGGCACTAATACAGAAACACCAACATCCATTTTTGGTTAAGTTGATTTTAACCATGCTGAACTGCTAGGATTTTATGTCCCTTTGTCTGACTTGAACTTTTCAGTAGAAATATGTGCAAAGTGAGCCAGAGAGAGAGAGAGAGAGAGAGAGAGAGAGAGAGAGAGAGACAGTCAGAGACAGACAGAAAGACAGAAACAGACAAACAGAGAGACAGAGAGTCACAGAGACAGAGAAACAGAGAGGGAGAGATAGAGAGACAGACAGATTCCATGAAATTCTATGAAATGGATGTCACCATTATTTTTGCTTTTTTTTTTTGGTTGGACTGGGAATAACATAGACACATGTATTAAAATTGGTAAAAATATGATCCAAATGGTGTGTAGGCTGAGCTCAATTTTATGTTCTTCTCTTCTGTATTTATAGCAGAAAGAATAATATTTGTGTCAGTGCATGTTCTCACAAACATTCGATACTGCTATGTTAGGGGCTAAAAATTGAAAATGTTTTGTAGTAGTTAATATAAAATATCTATGAAATTATTAACATTAATATTTTGTTCTTTTGAATTTCACCCTTTACACTTCACCTTTTCTTATCCTATAGTCACCCTTATTGATCTTTCAAATGTTTTTAAATAATATAGAATTTTAATTAGAATTATTTTCATTAGGGCCCATGACTTTAATTAAATAAAATTGGTGTTTGACTCAAACTAGGTACTTAATAAATACTACTATATTGAGAAATAGACAGCAATCTATCCCATTATTGTATTGATAGAAGAAAATTAGATACCAAATTTTTCCATCTTGTCCAATGCAAAATGAATAATCTTTTAGATCTCAATGGAGATCTAAACACATTTTTAATCCATATTGAAACTTTAAAAAAATATTAGTTTCTCGAAAAGAATAGGGGTAGCTGGGTGGCATAGTGGATGGAGCACTGGCCCTGGAGCAGGGAGAACCTGAGCTCAAATCTGGACTCAGACACATAGTGATTGCCTAGCTGTGTGGCCTTGGGAAAGTCACTTAACTCAATTAAAAAGAAAAAAATAGAAAATTATATATATATACATATATGTGTATATATATATACACATATATGTATATATATATATATATATATATATATCTGTGCAAGAGTAGAATGCAAGCATTATGAACAACTCTACCTCTGATCATATCTAAATATTCCCATTAATGCCCTGTTTAATGTACAAGACTTTCACTTACTTTCATTTACTTGTGATAAAGTATTTAATTATGACAACTTTTTTTTTTCTCTTCTGTAACATAAAAGGCAATGGGGAAAAGGGAATTTGGGAGTAAAGTGATTATGTCAAGCATCTCTGATATTCTATTTGCAATACCTAAGATTTTTGCAAGAGTACATGATCTGTTAGAACAATTGATTAAATCTGGGACTACCTCCTATATTAATAATTTGGATATTACTATATTTGAAATCATTTTGATTTATTTGGGGTTTTTTTTAGACTCAAAAATAGAAATTCCAGGACATGACAATACAAAGTATAAATTAGATGCCAGCATTAAATAAATATACCCTGAGCTTAGGACTCAGATTTTCATTTAAAAAAAACATTTTCTACATTGCTTAACCAATGCATATATGGTATAAATTTTCTTGAAAAATATTTGATTTTTTAAAAAATTTTCAATGTAGTGCTATTAATTCTCAATGTAAGGAATAGAAATGAGAAAATATGAAGTGAAGTTTTATTTTCTTCAAATGTGTGACATATTGAGTTAGTATAATAATAATTATTAATTTCATTATTATTTACATGTTTAAAGTATTGATTGTCAAGACATTCATGAATAACAATAGCGGGAGAAATAAAATGATAACAAAAATAAATATAAGTCAAGCAAAATATTAAATATTATACTTCAATGATTTTTTTTCTCATTGATTTTTTACTCAGTCCTAAAGAGAGCAATCTATTTTTTTTTCCCTCCCAGAAGTGATTCTTGTCATTTCTTCAATATCTTATGCACAAAGTATGCAGAATGTGTTGGGGCCCTTCTTCTAAATCTCTTGAAATTTATTAGATACCAATGCAGTATGTGATTTGCCTCAATGTTTTTTTGTTTTACTCTCACTATATAATTGACCTATTTTTTTCTTAGACATACATCTCTCAGATGATAACTTCTATGATACTTTTTATACACATTGTTTCTAATGTATGATAACTTAGTTATGTGGATGATGGGTTTTCAATGTCCCTTTGAATGGCATATATTTTTATTTCTCAAAGATTATTCTATTCAATGATTTTCAGGCACATAGAAACGAAAGAAGAATATTGATCTTTAAAAGTATAGTTCTGATCATAGAAAACTTTGATCAAAGAAAGTTCTTTGTAAGTGATCAGATAAAATCCAGATCTCTTCTTCCTAATCAATTCAAGTTCAATTCATTGACTTACATTTATATTATACAAAATATAATATATAAACATACAAAACAATAAAAATATTATATATCAGTTTTTTTATTAACCAAGCAAAGCATCAACCAATACATTTACAATGCCCTTAAATAGAATGCATTTTGTGAGCTAATTCAGCAACTATAATTTATATGGAAGTTTTGTTTTTAGTATATTTAAAAAACTTACAGAAAGAGTATACATTTTATACATGTGATTATACATAAACAATTTAAGCTATATATGTGTATAAACATATATATTCATAAATGTTTATGCACATTCTGATGTATATTAGTTTGTCTATCACATATATCTTTCTTAGGCAATTCTTATATATGACAGCATTTAATTGCATACCATAGGTTACAAAACATGCAAAATTCATTCACTTCATCTTCTATTATAGAAGATAGTCAAGATCTTTTTGTGGTTTTTGTCTTATGTCTTATGATTTATGTCTTATTAAAAGCTTATAAAATAATGTTCTATATTTGGAAGAAGTCTTCAAAATGTCATTCAAAAATAGTAAAATATGGGATATTTTAATCTTTATAAAGAAAAAACAAGTTTCCAGAGAATTTTTTTTGCTGGATATGACTTAATACATTTAATCATTTTTAGATGAAGTAGGGAAGGTGATTTGTGGGAGCAAGAGATTAAAGGATTTTCTTTTTTCAATTTAAATGAATATTTTATACATACATACATACATACATACATACATACATACATACACTGTGATCTTTATAACAATGGTCTCATATTCTGTTATAAGATCTTATGGAATCCAACCAACCTTCAAAAATTATTTTATAATTTCCTAGAAAAGTATGTATGCCATTTAATATAACAGATTTTTTTTAGTTTTATCATTCCTATTCTAATCTCCTTAAACACTATTTTCTCTACATTCTTAGCTGAAGATATCATCTTATACTTCATAAAATAATTAAAACCTTTTACTCAGAGGTCCTTCTTATCCCATTCACCTTAAATCATTCATGCTTTTCTCCAATAATTATCCTTTAAATTTTTGTCTAGCATTAAAATGTAACTTTTTTTTTCCTAAGACAAACACCTTTTTATGTATCTTTGAAAGAATCCCAGGGTATTTTCTCCACTGTAGTTCCCTTTGGCTATCCACACCCTGCTTCTTATCTTCAGTTTCTTCACATCTTTTCTGCTGTCTATAATTATATCTGACCACCCTTAAAAAAATCTCACTTAATATAATCACCTTAGATAGCTATAGAATGTGATATCTATCTTCTTTGTAACTTATTTTTTTAAAAACAATCATCTATATTTAGTTATGCCACCTCTCAATTGATTCTAAACTTGCTTCATTCGACTTTTACCTTCATCTTTTTAATAAATAATTTTCCCCACTCATTGCATGTAAAAACAGTTTTGAACACCCATTATTTTTTACATTTGTGTTCTAAGTTTTCTCACTTCCAAACTCCCCCTCTCTGAGATGGTAAGGAAATCAATATATGTTAAATATGTGCAATTATGGAAAACATATTTTCACATTAGTCATAATGTGAAAGAAGCAGACTCCAAAGAAAGTAAAATAAAGCAAATTAATTGTTTGCTTTTATATGCATTCATACTCCATTAATTATTTCTTTGGAGGGGAACAAAGTTTTCATTATGAAGCTTTTGGAATTGTCTTGGAGCACTATTGTTGAGGAAAAACTAAGTAATTCAGAAATGATGACTATACAACATTTCTATTATTGAGTAGTATTTCTTTTGGCTCTGTTCACTTTACATCAATTCAAGTAAGTATTTCTGCTAAACTTTCATCTTTCAATAGAAACTTCTATCTTTAAAGTTAACAGTTATCTCATAATTTGAAATCTAAGAGTTTTTTCTCAGTTTTCAACCCTCTTGAAATCTTAGCAATCTTTAGCACATGATTCTTCTAAAGATTCTCTCATTTCTTGGTTTCTAGGTACTTCTTCTAGTTCTGTCTCTGTACCTTTTTTGACCCAATATTCAAGGGTGGTTTCCCAAGCTCTGTCTTGTGTAACTCTTATCTTATTTCTTTACATGCTTTTCATATCCCCATCAGTCTCCTCAATTAAATTATAATTTCTATGTGGATAATTCCCAGTTCTCGTTAAACTTTCTCTTGAATTCTAGATTCACATCATCAATTGGTTCTTAAAGATTTCAAACTAGATATTCAAAAATAGCTGATACTCTATGTGTTCAAATAATAACAATACTAATGTCTTCTCCATGAAATTTCCTTTCATATACACTGAATATAATGTATGTGTTTTAAAAAATTCCTTAGAAGGTGAGAACAGGGTTTGAATTTTTAGATTTTTTTCTTATCTCTAGTGCTTAGCAGAGAATTTGGCATAGATTTGAAACTTAATAATGTTTATTTCTTGATTTACAGATATCCTGGCTATTAGATTTTCATAAAATATTTTAGCATTGTTTGAGGGAATTTTTCTTTTCAGAAATAAAATGTATTTATACTGACACCTCCCCCCCCCAAACAAATGATATTTTGAATATATAGACATGGAATGGGTAGGAGGAGAAAAGGGATTAAGGGATTAAAAAGTACAGTAGAAGCTACTTCTCAGTGTTTTTCTTTTGTTTAGAAAAATATAGTATAGTAAAGCAATCTATTTCTACAATTCTTAACTTGATTCTGTTTGTGTTTTTGTGTGTATGTGTCTGTGTCTGTGTCTTTGTGTGTGTGTGTGGGGGGGGCATATGTGTGAGGGATTCTTTAAGTAGTTCAGTGAAACCTGTTTATCTCATGTCAGAATAAATATTTTAAAACATTTTGGAGGTATTGAGACTTTAGAGTGTAGAAAGGAAAGAGTGTATTGGCTATACTTATAGAATACTTAGAAGTGTGTTAAGGAGCAACTTAAATATAAAAAATGCCAATATTCATCACTCTGTGGAATGAATGACAATTGGAATGAACTCTGCTGTCTCTTGGTTTTCTCAGAGTTTGGTTATTTAAAACTTACATCCCTCCTACTTTTAAGAGCTTTTGAGGCAGCTTAGAAAATCAAACATTAGAATTAGAATTGGGAGATAATGTTTAAAAAACCAAACAGAGATTATTTAATAAGGAGCAGTGGGATGATACCAGATATCTAAAGGATCTAATTACTATATTTGGAAATTGGATTTGATTTTCAGTTTCCTGGCAAAAGAGAGGTAAAGCTAGATATCTCCCCAATATAGTCATGACCTTTGTGATGCATGAAAGCCTTTGAACACTATGAAGATATTTATGAACTTCTTGGGAGAAATTCTCATTACATGGTAATAAACCCATTTTCACAGACACTAGATATTTTCCATGTAGTAGATTTCCCATGAGGAAATAATTAAAAGGAAATATTTGAAGACATCTCCCCATGTTTGCTCACTTTGACAAAAATTCTTAAATAATTATTACACTTATTGCCAATAGTAGCAACCTTGGCATTATCAGGTTATTGTTTGTTATTCAACAAAATAAATAGATTTAGAGAAATATTCTATATGACTAGTAATTCAGATACCAATTTCATAATTGATTAAAGCTGAAAATACATATGAAATCCCAATCATTTTCAAATTTTGAAGAATCAGGAGAAGCATTAAATTTGTTTTGCATAAAATCAAGAAGAAGATTTAGAATCTAACTCAATGCAAATGGAAAGAATATAAAAAATGGATTGGAATGTTCTAAAGTTGTAACTAGCAACTAGTAACCTCAAAGAAAAAGTGAGAAAAAAGTTACTGCTTATCTTGTTTTGCAGAGTTTGTGTATGAAGGATGTGAAACATTTGTTAGACTACTAAACACATTGATTATATTCATTGATTTTATTAAATTGCTTAATTTCTTTTTCTTTTTTTTAGTGTTATTAAAGCGCAGAGTAGATTCAAATAAGAAGATCCTGTAAAATCAAAACATATCTACTTCTTAAAATGTTCTGCTTGCCTCAAGAAGATAGAAGTCAGAGCAACAGGTAAAAAAGCTGTGGAATCCCAATTTTCTACTCAATGTAAAAAAATCTTATTAATAATTAGAGGGGTCCAACTGTTGATATCATTCAATTTTTATCATTGGATGTTTTCCAATAGGGGTTGGATGACATATTTGTCAACTGAGTTTTAAAGAATTTTCCTTTTCAGATATGAATTGAACTAGATGTCCTGAAACATATCGATTTCCAAGATTCTAGAATTCAAGGATATTGCTATGATAGGTAATCACCTAATTTTTAAATATACATTCATTTTAATCTTAAAGGTATCACATTCTTCGATATCTGTGGATATCATGAAGCCCATCATAATGGATGAATGAGCAACAGTGTAGTTAGAAGCCTGGTGATTCAGATTCCTCCAATTTTAAACATAATCAATTCTTCATGTTCAGTTCTTGGAAACAAATTTTATGAGGCATATTCCCTGTTCAAAGGGAATTCCATACTAAAAGTTAGCCCCCACAGCAGGTGATATTCTTTAATTTCTTGAGTCCAAAAGTTAAAAAATCTTATCAATAAAAAAATGTATGTCTCTTCATATATTTAATTTCAAAGAACAGGAAAGTTCAAATTCTAAGCATAATATACTAATATTTAGTTCTTGGTATTATTTTTGAAATTGTTTATTATGTATCATAATGTGAAATTCATTCTTGTACCCTTCTCAATTTATAGCTTATGAAGAGGATGAAATAATTATATTATATATATATATATATATATATATGAACTTTCACTTTTAAAGAGACTAAGGAAATGTACTTAATGTGTGAGTGTATGTGTGTGTGCTTGTGTATGTGTGCAATTGTTTGTGTATGTGTATGATTTGTAGTAACTTCTGTGAGAATGGCATATTTAGCTAAGAGTTAGTGCACATGAAAGGGAGTTTATGAAAATCAATTTTACACCATCAATAGAGGAAGAAGAATTCACTGTCAAGTATCTGATATGGTCTAGGAATACACCAGGTATCTTCTCATCTCTCTCACATTCCATATTATCTACTTTTTTTTAAGTTGATGACAGAACATTTTGAAATATACTCTTTGTAACTTGGATATCTATGGAAATACTATCCCTAAATGTTTCAAAATAAGATTACTATTTTGTAGTAGAATAGTATAACATTGGGTATGAGGAGAGTATGTTCTGGTGAGGTTTGATCTATCTATCTATCTATCTATCTATCTATCTATCTATCTATCTATCATCTATCTATGCATCTAAAATCTATCTATCATTATTGTTCTATAAATGTAAAACTTATATTACTTAGACTGCTAGCCTATCATTTATTTTTTCTTCTCTCTCAAAGAACTTTCAGAATTATATCTCTGTATCTCCTTAAACCCTTCTTTAATCACAATACTTCCATCTTAGTTAATATCCTCCTTATGTTCATTCCTGAACTTGAGGGGAAACTAACTAACCTTTATCTCTGACACTGAATTTTCTTGAATCTAGTCTGCATTCAATACTTGATGTATATGTATATGTATATGTATATGTATATGTATATGTATATGTATATGTATATGTATATGTATATGTATATGTGTATGTGTATGTGTATGTGTGTGTGTGTGTACATAGATACATATATATGTATATATTAGAGGATGAAAAGTTGGAGAGAAAGAGAGATAGAGACAGAAAGATAGAAACAGAGGGATTAGAAGTATTGGGTTAGAGACACAATAGTGTCAATATTCTCTGAATTGATCAGCCTTATCTGGAATATTATGTGCAGCTGTTGTCATAAATTATGGAAGAGAATTGATAAATTGTGGAGTAGCTAGACAATTGTTATAAATTTGATGAATATTCTTGAATTTTTGGAATATAAAAATGATTTAAGGATTTGAAAGTGTTTAATCTAGAAAAAGAAGATTTAGATGTTATAATATGGTTGTATTTATTTTACAAAATGAGAAGAATTTGGAGTAATCTTATGACTGCAAATGTCTTCAAGTATTTTAAAAATGTACAGTTTATAAAACAGATTCATCTTGAAAGAGTTGGTTTCTTCTGCTTAGTCTCAGAGAATAACTGAGTGAAAGGTATAATTTCAAAGAAATAAATTTAAAGTTGATAGAAAAATTTAATACTGCTTATTAGAGCTATCTGAAAATAATATGGACTGCTTCTTGTAGTATCTTCAATTTGAAAGGCATCAAGCATAAGGCAGATATTCATTTAGGGTTCTATTGTAAAGGCTTTTGTGTTGAGGTCTATATTGAATTAGATGGCATCTAAAGTTCCTTCCAACACTGGAATTGTGATGAATGAATAGTTCCTTTACCTCCTTGTGTAGAAATTGTTCTTTTCCTTTAAGATTCAACTGAGATGTGTTCTTTATGCAGTAGTCCCTGATATCATAGGTTAAATCATTATCTTCAATTTTTTTAAAGAGTTCTTTTGTCCAGATCCTTCCTTTAAATTTTTTACATGCTAATTCCTTTATAAATGTTTTGGATACATGTATTAATCCTAACATTTCCTTTGTCTCTAATAAACTTAAATCATTCAGGGCAGGGACTATAATTTTTGTATTTATGTTTCATAGTCTTTCCTTTTTATTCTCTGGTCAATTGTCTTTCCAATTTCAGAATGAACAATTTTCAAACTTCTTAACCTGATTTTATCACTTATTTTTTTTCGGCATGTGATCTATTATTTTGTTAAGAAGTTGAATATCACTTTAGTATGATTCAAAAGAAAGAACACTGGATTCAGAATTGTAGGATCAGGGTCCAAACCCAATCTCTATAGAACAAATGCTGCCTTATCTCTCTAAAACTCCTATATGTAGAATTGTGACTTATTTTCTTTGATCTAGACACATGATCCTTAATATTTTCTAAGTATCCACTCCTCTTTGTAGAAAATAAATTTATCTCCACCAAAAATATATTCTTCCTTTTGTTTCTTTCAATTAATGGAGGTATTTTTTTCTTTTTACCTATACTATGCTTAAAATTCACTGCCATTTTTGATGCATACCTTCTTTCTCTTTACACAAATTAGCTAATGAGTATTCTCTATTTAGTTATTTTAAAATCACTGCATTTATATATTTTTCCATTGTCACTAATGACACATATAACCCCTCATCACCTCTCCCAGAGTCTATTACAATACTGTCTTAATTTTCCTTATTTAGTCTGTCACAACACTTATTCATACTATTTAATCCTATTGAATTTAACTCCCTAAAGTGAACTCAAACCCAATATCAGTATCATTCAAAATATATTATTTACCTGTTTTCTAAAAAGAAAGTCAATATTCCTTTGCAACCTAATCATTGTCTTGCTTTTGACAAATAAGATTCCCTCAAATTTTGATAAAATTAAACTTTTTAATAAAATTAGAATAATTTTTATTTACAAATTATTGTTCTAGTTATCTAATCTGACCCCTTGTCTTCATTTATTCTCCCTATGGATATGATTGCCAAATCTTTATGTCCAGTCCAACCTATCAGCTGATCACATTTCACATAATCACCATCTATTTATATCTAGAAGAGAATGACTTATAGATATCTCAAATAAATATTCCAAAACATAACTTATAGTCTTACCCATATATCTCCTTCCAAAAAAGTCTTTTTTTCTTTTCCAAGCATTCCTATTACTATCTAGAATATCAATATCATCCCAATCATTCAGAATTATAACCTCAGTGTTGTCTTTGCCTCCTTATTTTAACTCACTCCAACTCCCTCCACTAGTATCCTCTGGATATTCGACATCATTTTGTATATTATATTCTCTCATTACCCTCGAAGGCAGGTTGTATATTTACTATTTTTACTTGTTTTTATATACCCCAAATTTAGTAACCTGCCCAGTGTAAGATATAGATGAATAGATGATTGATTGATAAATAGATAGATAAATGACAGATATATACACATATATATGTATGCATATACTCATTCACTCTACATACATTGCTAAATCTGCCATAACATCTCTCCTAAATATTTCTTTCTTTTCATTCACAATCATTTTAGAATCTTACCTTTTATTCCTGATCTATTGCTATATTTTCTCCTTGTTCTCGTTACCTCAAGTGGCTCTACTCTACAAAAAATCCTTCATTAAACTAGAAATGTAATTTTTTTTATCATAGTGTCTGACCACATCAGCTCCTCACTAAATCAAAACTGATGACACCCCAAAAGCTCTAGTAACAAATATAAAGGCTTAGGCTTTTTAAAATCCTTTAAGTCCTAGCCCTTTTTACTTTTTTTCTTGCTTATCCTTCACTCATATCCATATCCTGGTTCTTCATCTTCTTCTTCTTCTTCTTCTTCTTCTTCTTCTTCTTCTTCTTCTTCCTCTTCTTCTCTTATTTTTTTTTCTTTATCATCATCATCTTCTTTTCTTCTCCCTTTATTCTTCTTCCTTTTTGCCTCATTTTTCACCTTCACCTAATTCTTCCTCCTCCTCTATCCTAGTCCTGTCCCTATTTCTTTTAACTTATTATCCTCATTCTTATAACTTTGTTCTTCCTTCTTTACAGTGATATATGTACATAAAGGCATGTGGATATTCATATAGATAAATATGGATAGATTTAGATCTACTTATCTATTGCATGAAAATTTTTCCATGTCTCTTCTTTATATTGTAAAGTCATTGAAAATAGAAACTATGTTTTTTTTTCATTTCTTTGTATTCTTAGCACTTTGTCCAGGGACTAATAGAATGAACTAAATTAAATATTTTCTCTTTTAATTAATATTCTTTGTATCCTGACTTTTTTTGTTTATGTCTATATGATTTAGTTTACTTCCTAGGAAAGTAATACATTTCTATTCAGAGGAGATTTTTATGTGGATACTAGGTGCTTTCTTGTAATAGAGTGAATTCATACTTAAAATTTTGGACTAGATGTATCCTGGTTTCTTACATTTTTTTTTAATTTTATGAGAAGTGGTGTTAAAGATTCGTCACAGGCATGGGGGCCAGGAGAAATACTCAAAGAGGTTGGTGGGATAAGGGAGTGTAATATCTATGGCTACAGAATGATGGAGGACACACAGAACTGAAATACACTAAGAGCTAAACATGACTGAAAGACTGAACAACAATAAACCTTCCCTTTAGAATTATATACAAAACTCTATAATGGTACAAAGGAATACTAAGAAAAGAAATAATCCTTCCCCATTAGGTGCTTACAGAATACTGGGAGATATCATTTGGAAACATATTAATAATAGCAATGTAATTTGAAAAGGGAGTAAATATTACCACCTGGGGAAATCAGAAAAAAATGAACTTGAGGAAGACTTGCAAAATTTTAGGATCAAAAAGGTCAATTGTGTTTCTGCCATGCCTCAGAAACTATTAGACTGGAAAAGATCTGAACCTGAGGCATAATTCACATTCCCACAGTCATATGGCTACTCTTTCTAGAAATGCTATCAGAAGCATATTTCTTCTGGATTGCCTACTGGCTCCTGACTTAACATTTTTCTCTTCAGATTCTGGCTCAAAGCTCATCATAAAAATTGTGGATCATAATATAATGTACAGTTATATCAGAGGGAAAACTCAGAGGCCATGAAGGCCAAGGATATGGTTATTAACTTTTACAACTATTCTTGGCATCCCTCATTTGAATTCTATTTAATACAGCAATGTGGATCTATGGGAAAAAATATCTTGATTCCTCTTAGAGTAATTCAAAGGATATCTTTGCCATATCTTTGATTCCTCTTAGTCAAATTCAAAGCCACATTCTATTTATTTCTTTTGGAAGGAAGAAAAAATGTAGTAGGAATGCAAGGTTCAAATCATAGAGTAGCTATGTATACTGAGTCATTAAAATGATGAAAAACTACCAGGAAAGTAAAATGAAATATTGGAAAATAAGGATAACAACCAAATGATGAAAACTCCTGAAAAGAGAAAATTAATATCAAACATCTACTATTTCAAAAGAAGAAAAATAAGTTGAGTGAAAAGAAAAACAAAACAAACAAAAAGTGATCTCAGTTTCCAAGTTAAAGGATTATCTGTCGGTATGCTTTTGGTATGCTGCACAGAAAGATTTTCTGGTGCAAAGAGAATTGGAGAACATAAAAAAGTACAGATAAATGTAGGAAAGGAGTTTTTCTTTCAGGTAAATTTTTCCAAGTATAGGAGCTGTCCTTTATTCCTTGCATTTTCTTATTTCCTCCTTTCTCCATACATAAATGTCTTTGTGTGTGTGTGTGTGTGTGTGTGTGTGTGTGTGTGTGTGTGTGTGTGTGTATTTTTTCAAATCAATTCTGAGTTTGGAACTATCTCCTTTCTCTCCCCTTGTTTGGAAATACTAACTTTGAGTAGAGGTCAGATGTCAGAGAAGCCAGGAAAATGGCTGAGCTCTATCTCCATTTCCCTCAGAAATAATAACTCAAATCTCTAAAAAAATTCCAGAGTGAGCTAACACATAAAAAAGACAAAAGTGGAGAAATTTTTCTAGCTTAAAATGTCTTAGAAAGATTTCAGGAAAGGAATTTCTCTCTCTCTCAGGTGGAGGAGGAGCATAGCACACCACTCATAGGGTGCATCAGGTCAGTGGAAGGCTCTCTTTTTATTTTCATCCATTTGTACATGTATATTTGCAAGTTACAAAGTTTCCCTTCACCATCCCTTCCCACGCCCCTCCCCTCAGTTGGGAACACTCTGGTTAGCATTTTACAGACAAATTTTTAAAAAATATTTACAAATTAGTAATTTTTGGCTTGAGGAATTAAGATTAAGGGAAAGAGATGAGATAATTTTTATAAAGTGTCCATCTGATTCAACAGGGATACTTTTTTTCTGTGTGTCTTGTTTTATTTTGTTTTTCTTCCTTTGGTTGAGCATAATATAGTCTATTATCTGTCAAATACTGTTGTCCTAATTCTCTGGACTGCGGAGAGGAGTTGCTTCCACCAAGGTTGTACATCTCATAATGCTGATGTGTAAATTATTCTCTTGGTCTACTCCCTTCACTCAGCATCAGATCCCATAAATTATTCCATGCTTCTCAAGGTCTGATATTTTCTTGTTTCTTATAGAACAATAATATTCCATAGTCTTCATGTTTAGCTGCACCCCAATTGATGGGCAACCCTTCAATTTCCAATTCTTTGACACTACAAAAAAGGCTGCTATGTATATTCTGGAACATGTAGGACTTTTTCCAATTTTTTACATGTCTTCTGGATATAGTCCTAGAACTGGAATTGCTGGGTCAAAGGGTATTAATAGTTTTATTGCTCTTTGGGCATAGTTACATATTGCTCTCCAGAAAGGGTGAATCCATTTACAATTGCACCAACAATGCATCAATGTCCCGATCCTCCCACAACTTCAATAACATTGATCATCTTCCTCTTTTCTCATATGGGCTAATCTAATATGTGTGAGATGATATCTCATTGCACTTTAATTTGCATTTCTCTATTCAAAAGTGATTTGGAGCACTTTTTCATATATTTAAATATAGCTTTAAATTCTTCATCTGAAAACTGTCTGTTCATATCCTTTGACCATTTATCAATTGGGGAATGAGTCATGACCTTATACTTTTGATGCAATTCTCTATATATTTTAGAAATGAGACCTTTATCAGAACTCCTGGTTGTATAGATTGTTTCCCAGCTTTATGCTTTTCTTCTAATTTTGGCAGCATTGATTTTATTAGTGCAAAATCTTTTTAATGTAATGTAGTTACAATTATTCATTTTGCAGTTTATAATGTGCTCTAATTCTTCTTTGGTCACAAATTTATCCCTTTTCCATAGATCAGATAGAATAATTTTTGGTCTATTAATTGATCTATGGTATTGCTCTTTATGTCTAAATCCTGTACACATATAGATCTTATTTTGTATAGGGTGTAAGATGTGGATCTATGCTTAGTTTTTGCTATACTGTTTTCCAATTTTACCCACAATATTTGTAAAATAGTTAGTTCTTATCCCCTGAGGCTGATGGCTTTGAGTTTGTCAAATAAGAGATTGCTGTAGTCATTTACTGCAGTTTCTTTTGAATCTATCCTAATTCACTGATCCATTACGCTATTTTTTAACCAGTACCAGGAGGTTTTAATGACTGCTGTTTTCTAATATAGTTTTAGATCTGGTAGAGCTAGGCCACTGTCCTTTACATTTTTTAATCAATTCCTTTGCTATTCTTGCCCTTTTGTTACACCAGTTGAATTTTGTCACTATTTTTTCCAGCTAGGTAAAGTATGTATTCAGTGGTTTGAATGGTATGGCACTGAATAATTTATTTTGGGTAGAATTGTCATTTTTATTATATTAGTTCTACCTAAGCCATGAGCATTTGACATTTTTCCAATTATTTAGAACTGACTTTACTTGGGTGAGGAGAGCTTTATAATTGTGTTCATATAATTTCTGAGTTTGTACATTCCCAAGTATTTAATATTATCTATAGTTATATTAAATGGAATTTCTCTTTCTATCTCTTGTTCTTGGGCTTTGTTGTTTATATAAAGAAATGCTGATGAATTTTGTAGGTTTATTTTATATTCTGCTACTTTGTTGAATTTGTTTATTGTTTCAAGGAGTTTTTTTAAGATGATTTTCTTGGGTTCTCTAGGTATACAATTATATCATCTGCAAAGAGTGAAAATTTTGCTTCCTCATTCCCTCTTCTGATTCCTTCAATTTCTTTTTTTTTCTTTTGTTGCTTCTGCTGGTGTTTCTAATACTATATTGAATAGTAATGGTGATAGTTGATTTCCTTGTTTCACTCATGAACTTATTAGAAATGTTCCAAGTTTCTTCCCATTAAATATAATATTTTTGATGGTTTTAGAAAGATACTATTTATTATTTTAAGGAAAACTCCATTTATTCCCATACTTTCTAGTGTTTTAATACTAATGGATGTTGTATTTTATCAAAAAAATTTTCAGCATCTTTTGAGATAATCATATGCTTTCTTTTGGTTTTTACTATTGATATGTTTAATTATGTTGAGTGTTTTCCTAATGTCTAACCATCCCTGCCTGCATGCCATAAATCCAACCTGCTCATGGTATATTAACCTAGTAATAACTTGCTGTAGTCTCATTGCTAAAATTTTATTTAAGATTTTTGCATCAATATTAATTTGAAAGATTGGTCTATGATTTTCTTTGTCTGTTTTGGTTCTTCCTGGTTTAGGTATTAGCATCATATTGTTGTCATATTTTTCCTTAAATTAAATGTTTAGTAGAATTCACTTGTTAATCCATCTGGACCTGGAGACTTTTTCTTACAGAGTTTATTGATGGTTTCTTCCATTTCTTTTTCTGAAATTGGGTTATTTAAGAAATTAATTTCCTCTTCTGATAATTCGGGCAGTTTGTATTTTTTTAAATATTCATCCATTTCACTCAAGTTGTACAATTTATTGGCATACAGCTTGACAAAGTAGCTCCTAATTATCTCT
This sequence comes from Macrotis lagotis, assembly GCF_037893015.1. NCBI lineage: Eukaryota > Metazoa > Chordata > Mammalia > Peramelemorphia > Peramelidae > Macrotis > Macrotis lagotis. Next base: position 100,564,383 of record NC_133663.1, read on the forward strand.
TTAATTTCCTTTGTATTGGTGGTTAGTTCACCCTTTTAATTTTTGATACTGGTTATTTCATTATCTTCTCTGTTTCTTAAATCAGATTAACCAGAGATTTGTCTATTTTATTGGCTTTTTCATAAAACCAATTTCCAGTTTTATTTATGAGATCAATGATTTTTTGCTTTCTATTTTAATTAATTTCTTGCTTGGTTTTTCAGAATTTCTAGTTTGGTATTTAATTGGGGATATTTAACTTGTTCTTTTTCTAATTTTATTTTTAATTGCATACCCAATTTAGTGAAGTCCTCTTTCTCTGTTTTATTCATATAGGCAGTTAAAGATACAAAGTTTCCCCTCAAAATTGTCTTGGCTGCATCCCAAAAATTTTGGTATGATGTCTCATTATTATCATTTTCTTGCATATAATTATTGACTATTTCTATTATTTGCAATTTGATCCATGATCCATGAATTATTTAAGATAAAGTCATTTAATCTACAATTAGTTCTTGATTTATCTTTCCCTGACCCTTTATTACATGCAATTTTTATTGCACCATGATCTAAGAAGTGTGCAATTATTGTTTCTGCCATTCTACATTTGATTTTTAAGGTTTTTGTACCTTAGTACATAGTCAGTTTTGGTGAAGATGCCATTTACTGCTGAGAAAAAGGTATATTCTTTTCTACCCTCATTAAGTTTTCTCCAGAGGTCCATTATATCTAAATTTTCTAAGATTTCAATCACCTTCTTAACTTCCTTCTTGTTTATTTTGTGGTTAGATTTATGTAGTTCTGAGCAAGGGAAGTTGAGGTCTCCCATTATTAAAATTTTGCTGTCTGTTTCTCCTGGTAATTCAATCAACTTTTCCTCTAGGAAAATGCAGGGTATCCCACTAGATGCATTCATGTTTTGTAATGATATAGGTTCATTTCCAACAGTCTCTTTTAAGAAGATATAGTTTCCTTCCTTATACCTTATCAATGAGATTGATTTTTGCTTTTTCTTTGAGAATAGAATACCTATGCCAGATTTTTTAACTTCAGCTGAGGCATGATATATTTTGCTCCAACCTTTTACCTTTACCCTTTGTGTATCTTTCTGCTTCAAATGTGTTTCCTGTAAACAACATATTGTAGGATTCTGGTTTTTTAATCCATTCTGCTATCCATTTCTGTTTTATGTGACAGTTCATCCCATTCACATTTACAGGTAAGCTTACTAATTCTATATTTCCCCTCTATGCTATCTTTCTCCATTTATATTTATCTCTTTCCTTTTCTCTTATTCCTCATTGCCAAAATTGTACTACATTTCCCCTTTAATTTTATCTTTGAAAAATTTAAATTTCAGTTTATTTTCACTTATACCTTCCCTTCCCTCTTATCAGTCCTTTCTTCCCTTATCTTCCTCTTTCCCAGTCCCCCCTTCCTTATAAAGTAAGGTTTTAAACCCAAGTGGGAATGTATCTTATTCCCTCACTGTGCTAAATCAATTGAAGAGAATTTGCACAGTATTCACATTCCTTCTTTCCCTCTGAAATTAAAAATCTTTTGTCTCTTCCCTTGGTGCTCTAAAATTATTAGTCAAGTATCATCAATTACAGTTCTAGATTGCTTGATAAACTCATATTGCTATTAAGATATCATCACAGATTGTTTACTTGATTGTTTGATAAGCAGCATTGGCTCAAATTGCATCAAATTATAATTATAATCATTTTTTAACCTTACCCCTTTTTCAAATATGTTTCAAGCACATACACAATCCTCTTCACAAGCCAATGTATCTTTCAAAGCCATATCATTACTTGACTTATTTGTGCCCCTGCCCAATGGCCTACTTTCTTTCCCACTTTTCCTCCCCACCTTTCACTCAAGATACTTAATACCTAGTTAAATGAACCAAGGCCCTTTGTCGCTCCCACTTTACTCCCACCCACCTACCAGAGTACTTAACCCTTTGTTAAGGGAAGCAATCTGATCTAATTAACTCAAAGTATCTCGAAGAACTCTAAGAACTTGGAGGCTCCGGAGGTTTCACTGGAAACGTTACCTAATAGAGACACTGTCTCAGGTCCTTGCAGCTTATGACGCTCTCATTAGACAAGGGGCTTAGTACCTTGTGATTAGAGCCAGTCAAAATCTAATGAGATACTTAAGTTAAAGTTGATACTCCTGATTTTTTTTTCAGGCCTTTTTATCTCAATCATAGTGATGAGCTCTTGGACCTCTTCAATTGAGAGACAGTACCCAATTAAACCTATATCCCTTAGGTTCATTCTCTTCAATTATATTCCTTTCCTCTAATTATCCTTAGAGAAGTAAATTTCTAATGAGTTAAAATTATTATATTCTCCCTTTTAGGGACCAACATGTGTTTAAAATAGTTTTGTTTTTTCATTCCCCTTTTTCATTTACCTTTTTTTCTGTATTTGACAATTGAATTCTCTGTCCATTTCCAGTCTTTGTGTCAGGAAATTCTGATAGTCCTGTATTCCTTTGAACATCCATATTTTTCCCTGACAACACATATTCTGAATTTTGCAGCATTGTACATTCTGGGTTGTAATCCCAGGTCTTTAGCTTTCTGAAATATGTTATTCCAGTTTTTCAGATCCTTCAATGTAGACGTTGATAGGTCCTATTTAGTCTTATTGTATTCCCTTTGTATTTGAATTGTTTTCTTTTTTCCTGTTTGCAATATTCTCTCTTTTATTTGAGAGTTCTGGAATTTGGCTATTACTACCCTTGCAGTTTTTATCCTGGGATCTCTTTCTGGAGGGGTTCTGTGGATTCTTTCAATTGTTACCTTGTTCTAGTAGATTGGGGAAATATTCCTTAGAAATTACTGACTGATGTTTTCCAAGTTTGTCTGTTGGTCCAGGCTTTCTAGTAGTTCAGTGATTGTCTTTTCTGGATCTGTTTTCCAAGTCATTCACTTTCCCTAGAAGGTATTTTATATTTTCTTCAATTTTTTCAACCTTTTTACTTTGATGGAATCCTGTAGTCTTATATATTCATTGGTTTCTAACTTTTCAATTCTAGTTTTTAGGATTTTACTTTCTTCAATTACCTTTTGTGTTTCCTTTTAAAAGGTGTTAAATTCTCTGTTTAATTTGTCACAATTTTCCTGCATGACTTTCATTTCCTTTTTCCATTTTTCTTCTTCCTCTCTTCTTTGGTTATTAAATTCTTTTTTAAGCTCTTCAATGAACTTTTGTATTTGTGTCCAATTTAGAGACTGTTTTGGTACTTACCCATGAGTGATTTTTCACTGCTTTCTTTGTCACACATGGCATTGCTGTCATCTTTATCTGTGAAGTATTTTTTCTATATTGAGTGCTCTTTTTGCTTTTCTGCTCCTCTTTGTTGTTGTAGTTCTGCTCCTGGGGTGTATGGAGTATAAATTCAAAATGTTATTTTGCTGGGACTTGGGTCTGATCCTTGGCTTATTGTTGACCAACATGTCCCCTATGCAGTCAAGGCCTTTCCTTTGCAGAGGTTTATCCCCCCCCCCCCCCATTTCTACACTCTGACTTAACAGAGGATTGTTCCTGATCCAGTCCTGTCTTTTACCTTGGTGTTTTCAGGGTTCAGAATTTGTTTGGGGTTGGGATCCTCCCTGCTGTCTTGCTATCCAGATACCTAGTGCTCTGTTACGATTAAGCTGTTAGTACTTGGATTGCACTATGACTAAAAACCTCCTGCTGGCTTTCCCTACTCTCCCACCTCCTGGACGTTTCTTCCTCTTTTCCCCAAAAGAGACCTTCATTGAGGATCCTCAATGATGTCTGCTGTTGAAAGCTTCTTTGTACCTTCTCTTTTTCTTGGTGGAATCTGTATTGCAAATGTCAGAGTAGAAGCTTCATGTTTCTTTGGTAGGGAATTATTAGGAGCTTATTAGCTTCTCACCTCCATCTTGACCCCACCCCTAAAGTTGGAAGGTTCTTAACCACAGGACAGATCAATAACCATGGACTCTGGGTCCTGGTTCAGGAGGCAAGCAACATGGTAGTTCAGTGTGAAGTCTCCAGATATAGTGTACAAGGCAAATTGTGAACCGCATAACCCCAGCACAGGGAAAAAGTTGTTAGCACCTAAAACCTCAGGATAGAAAGTCAGTGATTAGGCCTCTGTCCAAGAACTCAAGAAGCTTATGCAATGAATCCTTTTCCTCAAGAACAGAGCTCAACTTTAAATATAAAATGAGGAAAAAATCAAAATTAATGCTAATCATAGAAATCTACTTTGGTGATAGTTAAGATCAAAACACAGAAGAAGAAAATGGCAAAATACCTACATGTGAAGCTTCAAAATGAAAAATGAATTGATCTGAAGTCCAAGAGCTTTTTCTTGAAAGAGCTTAAAATAGATTGTAAAGATTAAGAAAGAGGAGAAGAAGAAAAATTCAGGGGGGGAGGTGGAATGAGAGTCATAAAAGAGAATTATGAGAAAAAAGTCAACAGCATGGAAAAGGAAGCAAAAAAATTTATTGAATAAAATATCTCCTTAAAAATTAAAAAAAAGCCAGTGAAGAAAACAACTCCTTAAAAAAATAAAATTGATCAAATGTCCTTAACCAAAACCAAACCAAAACAAAACAAAACTTTTGTAACATCTTTTAAGCAATTATCCAGCAAAACTTCTCTGATATCCCAAAATCAAAAGTCTTTGAAAGAATAGTTCAATCACCTCCTGAAAGAGATCCCAAAATGAAAATTCCAGAAAATATTCTAGCAAAATTCCACACCTATTGGTTAAAGGAGAAAATAATACAGACATTGAGAAAAATAATAAAAAATACCAAGAAATTACAGTCAGGATTATACATGACATAGCAACTTCAGAATTAAAGGATAAGAGAATCAGAAATGTGATGTTCAGGATGGGAAAGCAGATTTAATTACAACCAAGAATCAACTACCCTACATATTCTTCATGGGAAAAGATGGATATTCAATGAAATAGGAGATTTTTTGGACTTTCCTGATGAAAAGACTACAGTTGAACAGGAAATTTCAACTTCAAATTTAAGACTCAAGATATTCACAAAAAGATAAATATATAAGTAAAAATAACATTCAATAAGATGAAACTATTTACATCTCAACACAGGAAAATAATTATTGAGAACTATACTTGTGCAGTTGGAAGGAGTATACACAGAGGTTGTGAGTTTAAGTTGATTTTGATGTGAAGATATAAAAAAATTAAGGCTTGAAAAAAAAGGATTATTATGGAAGAAGAGAAAAGAAAGAGAGGCAGAAAAGGGTAAAATAGATTCCTTGAAGAAGTATAGATGACTTTTGTAGTAGAAGAAAAAAAGAGAGTAGCTGAGCATTGCTTGATCCTTGCTCTCATTATAGTTGACTCAGAGAGGAAATAACCTACAAACCAAGATAAGTTTAGAAATTTATCTTATCATAAAGGAAAGTAGGAAGAGAAAGGAGAGAGGAAAGGAAAGGAGTTGATAGAAGAACAGGCAGATAGGAAGCCAGAAGCAGGAATAGAAAGAAGAAAGGAAAAAGAGAGATTGATATAAGGGCTGACAGATTGGTGGGCAAGAGCAAACACTGGTGGGGGGGATAAATAAAAAGAAGAGAAAAAAGTATAAAACTGGTATAAAAATAGGATGGAATGGAAAGAACTACAAAGCTATTTATCATAACTCGATGTGAATTGAATGTATCCTATAAATGGAAGTAGAGAGTAGACTAAATCCTACAATATGTTGTTTATAAGAAACACATTTGAAACATAGAAAAACAAACAAAGTAAAGAGAAAAGACTGGAAGAGAATATATTATGCTTCAAATGAAGTTAAAAAAGAGAGTTAGCAATTCAGAACTAACACAAAGTAAAAACAAAAATGAATTCAATTAAAAGACATAAGAAAGGAAACTACATTTTCCTAAATAGCATCAAAGAAAATGAAGTAATATCAATGCTAAAAATATATGCATGAAGTAATATAGAAATGGAGTATTTAAAAGAGAAGTTAAGTGAATTACAGGGAAAAAATGCAAAGAAAAAAGCATACTTGTAGGGAATCTCAGCCTCCTTCTCTCAGAATTAGATAAAATTTACTAAAAAAACAAACAAGAAAAAGTTAAAGAATTGTACAGAATTTTAGATAAGTTAGATATAACAGACTTTGGGATAATATTGAATGAGAATAAAGAGGAATATATCTTTTATCTCTGTGGCATGTGGAACCTACTGAAATACTGACTATGTATTTAGGCATAAAATCTTTACAGTCAAATGCAGAAAGGCAGAAATATTGAATGCATTCTTTTCTGATCATGATACAGTAAAAGTTGCATGAAATAAAGGGCCACAGAATGACAGACTAAAAATTAATTGGAAGTGAAATAATGTTATCTTAAACAATGAATGTATCACACAATAAATCATAGAAGCAATAAATAATTTCATTCAAGAGAATGGCAATAATGAGTCAACATTAAAACTAGTAATGCAGACAATGAAATTCTTAGAAAAATTGTCTATTTCTAAATGCTTACACAAATAAAGTACAATTTAAAAAGTTAGAAAAAGAACAAATTAAAGATCTCCAATTAAGTGTACAATTAGAAATTCTGAAAATCGAGGTAGAGATTAATAAAACTTATAAAAGAAACTTGAGCTAATAAAATAAAACTAAGAGCTAGATTTATAGAAAAAATAGGGAATCCTATAATAAATTTTATTAATAAAAAAGAAAAAATAATAAAATATAATTTAAATCATAATTACACATTATATAATATATACTATAAAATTAAAAATATAAATAGAAAGACAAATTACCATATCAAAAAATGAAAAGTGTTAATTCACAGCCAATGAGGAGGAAATTAAAGTAAAACTTTGGAGTAAATTTGACTAACTATATGATGATAATTCTGACAATCTGAGTGAAATGGATGAATATCTACAAAAATATAAATTTCCCAAATTAACAGCAGAGAAAACAAAATTCATAAATAACTCTTCTCAGACAAAAAGTAATGTTACAAGTTATCAATGAGCTCCTTAAGAAAACATCTCCAGGGCCAGGTGGATTCCCAAGTAAATTCTTCCAATATTTAAAGGACAGTTAATTCCAATCCTATATAAACTGTTAAAAAAACAGATGAATGAGTTCCACCCACTTCTTTTTATCTCATCAGTATAGTGTTACTAACTAAACCAGGAAAAGTAAAAAAAACAGAAAGAAAATTATAGATAAAATTTTCTAAGGAAGATCAATAAAAAGTTTTTAAATAAAATATTAATAAGGATATTACAGTAATTTATCATTGAGTTAATACACTATGAGCAAGTCAGATACTAGGAATGCAAGGATGTTCAAAGTTAGAGAAACAATCTACATAACTAATCAGAACAGTAATAAAACTTACAGAATTTATATGATTATTTAAATAGATGCTTTTTCAGCATCTATTTTCAGCTTCCATTTCTATTAAAAACACTAGTGATCATAGGAATATTTAGAGTTTTCCTAAAAATATTAAGTAGTATATATTTAAAATCATCAACAAACATTATATGTAATGGGAATAAGCTAGAAGCATTGCTAATAAGATCCAGGTTAAAAATAAGATTCCATTGTATCACTATATTATATACTATAAATGTTAGTTATAGCAATGAAAAAAGAAAAAGAAGTTAAAGGAATTAGATTAGCAATGAGAAAGCAAAACTATCACTCTTTGCAAAATATATGATAGTATACTTACTAAATCCAAGAGGAATCAACTAAAAGTTGCTTGAAATAAGTAACATTTCAGGATATAAAATAAACCCACATAAATCATCAGTATTTCCATATATTATCAACAAAATCCAGCAACAAGAGATAGAAATAGAAATTCTATTTTAAGGAACTGTAGATCATATTAAATACTTGGGAATCTAGCAGCCAACAAAAACCTCAGGACTTATAAAAACACAATTAGAAAACACTTTTCACACAAATAAATTCAGATCTAAACAACTAAAAAATGTCAGTTGCTCATAGGGAGGTCAAAGTTGATAGAAAATAGTTATTCATTAGGTGTCATATCAATCAAAGTAGCAAAAATTATCTGATAGAGGTATAAATAGCAATAATAAAATTCATTTGGAACAACAAAAGCTCAAGAATATCAAAGATATTATTGAAAAAAATGCAAAGGAAGGTAACCTAGTTATAGTTGATGAAAGGCTATATTATAAAGCAGCAATAATAAAAACTAGTTGGGACTAAGAAAGACATGGAGCATCAATGAAATAGCTTAAGTACAAAAGAAGAATAACAAATGATTCTAATAATATACTACTCAAAAACCCAAAGACTCCAACTTTTGAGATAATAACTTGCTTTTCAGCAAAAACTTCTGGGAAACCTGTTGGAAAATAGTAGGACAGAAACTAGGCATAGATCAAAATCTCAACAACTTGCAGTATATGAATGCTATGGAATACTAATGCTCTATAAGAAATTGTAAGCAGGTAGATTTCAGAAAAAGACTGATAAATAACTTACATTATCTTTTGCTGAGTAAAGATAGCAAAAATGATAGAACATTGCACTAAGAGCAATGTTGTCTTAAGTTCAACCATGCTAAGACTTAGCCCTTCTCATCAGTACAATGATCTAAGACAATTGCAAAAGACTTGAGATGGAATATGGAGAAGAAGAATCATAGCATCTAAACGATAAGCAAAGCACTTCATTTTCACTATATAAATAGTTTTTCTTTTTGGTTGTGATTCATCTTTCCCAATAAGACTAATGTGGATATATGTCCTATATGACTGTACAACTATAGTACATATCAGAAGTTTTGCTATCTTGATGACAGGGAAGTGAAAGTAGGGAAAGAAATTGGAAACTAATATTTTACAAAAATAAATATTGAAAATTATCTTTACACATAATTGGAAAAATAAAACACTATTAACTGAAAAAAAAGAAATTCTACCACCAAATTAGGGTTTTCCTTTTAATCATGATAATGGAGGTTCAAATATATATTGATTATAAGAACTTAAAAGAATATTTGATTAAATTAAAAAATACTGATTGAATTTTCTTCCTTAGTAATAATACTTACCATATGAATACACATGGAATTATACATGTATATTTATACATAGACATGTACCCTATATACATACCTTATTATGTGGCAGGCACTATGCTTAGTAAATTCCAATAACCCTGGGAAGAAGTTAATATTATTATCCCCATTAAATAGAAAAGAAAATTGATGCCAAAGGTTGTGACTTTCTTTGGGTCACAAAGCTTGTGGGTGATGGCAGGTCAGTTTTAGCTTAGATCTTCCTGTAGCCATGCCCAGTGTTCTATCCACTTGCCACTTTCTTAATTAATATACTTATGTAATAGATTTCTGTGGTAATGAAGGTCTTCTTGGATAAATTGCTGAATCTATTAGTTTCCCCAAGCATATCTCAGACCATGACTAGTTTAATTCTTAAGCTTTTCTATATTATGCATACTGTTGAAAATCTGGTAAAACTAATGAACATTTTCTCAAAATAATACTTTCTATGCAAAAAATAAAATTCACAAAGTTACATAAAAAGAGTGATATTAAATTACATTTATGAAAATATTTTAATCATAGATTCAACTTTATCAATTATTTTTCTAGACAATTATTTGCCCAGTTGATACAAAGTTCCATCATTAGAGGGTAGTTCATTCATCAAAAGATACAGACACCAAAAAAAGCACAAGTTTTATAAATAGTAACATACACAAATATGTATGTGAAGGTATGTCAGTGGTGCAGTATGCCAGCAGGGAATGCCCCAGATCAGAAGACAAAGTCTGAACCCCAGGGATGCTGAGGCAACAGGTGGGACTGAACAGGGCTACCCTAAAATACACACACACACACACACACACACACACACACACACACACACACAATTATTGCCTAATTAAAATGCAAATATTACTGCAAAAATCTTTCTTGCATCATTGTATTTGGAAAAGAATTTTCAAATCTTAGAACTGTAATAGTATTTTTATTAACTTCTCAAAGTTATGTTTTATTATATTTATTTTCATAAATTTCTTAACTTCTCTACTAAACCTTATGTCCATAGAACATATCTTAATACTTTTTTCCTCCCTCAGTCCCTTTCAAGTACTAAATATTAAGTAACTACCCATGAATGAATGTGCAGATGAAGTCATAAAATTTAAATTTGTATACCAGTTCACTGAGTGATACCTCATTTAACTTAGAGAAGTACTAAATCAGAATTTTAGCAAAAGAAAAAGGATGGAATGAATTCATCTTCTTCAAAAGTGATCATACTAGAGGCAGCTAGGTAGCACAGTGATTAAAGCATCCGCCCTGGAGTTAGGAGGTCCTGAGTTTAAATGGGTCCTCAGACACTTAATGATTACTTAATTGTGTGACCATTGGCAAATCACTTAACCTCATTGTCTTGCAAAAACCAAAAACCAAAAAAAAGTGATAATGCTAAAGGATAAAATTGAACTAATAAGAATAAAATCTTAAAATGTCTCTAAGTGTGTTGCCAGTCATTTTCATTCATTTTCCTCAAAAGAATTGTTAATTTTGATGAATGAATAACTTAATCAAGTAGAGCAATGTTATATTCTATGATATGATCTATAAATTCACCTATTTAGAACAATATGATAAAAATTCAGGGCACTAAAAAATTTTAAATTTGCTACCCATATTTTTCCCTTTATAATTCTTCTCAGTAGATATAGTTAACTAATAAATGGTGAGTGATTGCATTGACATTTATGCTTAATAAATTATCTAATTATTTATTTAATATTCTATTAATGGATCATAATAAATATATTTATAATAGTTTGAGAAAACTTTGTGTTAAAAATTAAAATTACATAACTTCTTCAGCATGAGTCATATAATTAGTGGTTATGGATTCATAAGCATTATGAACAAATGTCATGGCATATGAGACAAGGAATGATGATTTTTATCAAATTAAATAATTTATCCATGTCATAAGAATTTAGGAATGCTTCCCCAATAAACTTACTGAAACATAAGCAAGTAAGGTTTGCTTTAACATTTTAAGAAGGGGATTCAAGACGGCAGCACAAAGATAAGAAGTTCACAGAACTTTTCCATTACCAACATTAAATGAAGTCTCTACACAGTCTAAGGCTACAGAAGCCACCTAAACAAGAGTGAGCCAAGTTCTCAACTCAAACTATCAAGGAGGATCTTCAGTAAAGATCTAATTCATATGGATAAATGCCCAGGATAGGCAGGAGTTGGAAAGCCAGAGTGAGACTCTTAGTCAAAGCACATTTCAGTTCTGGATTCAACAAGTCAGTGGTACAGCATGCCAGCAGTGAAAGCCCCATCTCAGAAGGAAAAGTTTGAGCCCCAGGGATGCTGAGGCAACCGGTGGGACTGGACTGGGCTACCCTAACACAGAGAACAAACCTCTAACAGTTGAAGAATAGGTAGCACCATAGGGAAGTAAAAAATAGGGACCAGGAGTAGAGCTCAATTAACAAAATGCATAAAAATATTTTTAAAAAGTGCTAACCATTAAAAAGTTACTATTTCCAGGTATGATTACAAGGTTCTGAGATGAGGAAAGCAGTTATAAAATAACAACATGAGAAGTCTCAAAGGGGTATGTAAATTAGTCTCAAATTCAAAGCGACCTCCTGGAAGTTCTCAAAAAAAAAGAGATGAAGAAGCAAAACTGAGAAGAAAAATAATAGGATAGGCAGAAGAATTAGGAAAAATTAAATGAAGAAAATAACATCTTTAAAAGTAAAAATGGTGAATTTGGAAAAAAGGAAATCCACTATTTTAAAGCAAAAATGATTAACTGGTAAAGGAAGATAACTCACCTAAAAGTAAATTAACTAATTGGAAAATGAAACACAAAATCTAATTAAAGAATATAAAACACTAGATTTCAAATTTGAAGAAGGGAAACTCATGTCTAAGAGATTACAACTTTTTATCAAACAAAACCAATAGGCTGAAAAAATAGAAGAAACTATAAAGTACCTCTTAAGAAAAAACTACCAACCTGGAAAATATATCCTAATTAATTAATTACTGGTTAAGCTCAAAACTACAATCAGGAATATAGCCTGTAAAATAGTTTACAAGAAATTATCACAGAAAACTGACCTAATATCCTAGAAAAGAATCATCCCCAGAAAGAGAATTCAAAATAAAAATCAAAGGAATATTATTGTCAAATTTTAGAATTCTCAACTTAAATAGAAAATACTGCAAGCAACCAAAAAGAGACAATCTAAATATCAGGGAGTCATAGTCATGATTACATAGGACTTATGAGCTTGAACCTTAAAGCATCAGAGGACCTGGAATATGAACATCTTAAGGGCAAAATTCCACATATTCTTTCAGGGAAAAGATGAATTTTCAGCAAAATAGAGGACTTTCAAACTTACTTGATTAACTGAACAGAAATAACCACAAACTCAAGAATTTCATAAAAATATAAATGGAAAGGGGAAAAACGTTAGTCAAAAAAATACTCTAACTTCATACATAGTAAGACAATACGTGTAATTCCTGGAAAATGCATTTCTCTTAGGACAGTCGAAAGAAGTATACTTAGAGGATATGGGTAGAAATTGACTATGATGTTACCACACTTTAATTCTTGAGGGTTGCATTTCTATTAGACTGTTAATAGGTGGGGACATAACTTAGAATATGTGTATGGATATAGGTTGATTATAATTTGATGATGCTTATGGATCATGAGAATTGTATTTCTTTTTTATTTTTAATTAAATAATTTGTTGAATTTCATCCATGTGCACAAGTATTTTTTTAAGTTACAAAATTTCCTTCCACCCTCCCTCCCATCCCCCTCCCCTCAGTGGTGAACAGTCAGGTTAACATCATACATACAAATTCTGGATAAACATGTTTACATATTAGTCATTTTTTGAATGAGGAATTAGGATTAAGGGAAGGAAATAAATGAGAAATAATTTTTATAAAGAGTTCATCAGATTCTGAAGGGGTGTGTATAAGAAAATGAAATTCTTATATGAGTAAGTTCACTCGAGCCTGTATGAGAACGTGTCCTTCCCCCCTGGAACATGTCCTATGTGATTTGACCGCATTCTTAGAGTTCCAGGAACTAGCCATTCCTTGGAACATAAACAGTACTGAAAAGAACTGGCTATTCTCACAGTACTGACCTTAGTTATGTTGTGTCTTGAGGCCCCATATGACATCTTCCTAACATCATAACACTTACTGACTTCCTACATTCATGATAAGAATTCTGGGATCCTTTCCAATTTAATTTGGCAACAAACCTTTGTTCTCCCCTAAGAAATATCCTAGGACTCCAATCATTCATTATGAAGATGAAGATGATGAAGATGAAGATGAAGTAGAAGGAGAAGCAGAAGAAAGGGAATCCCACCCATGGAGAAGACATTCTGCCTTTGACTCTCCCATTTGGGACTCGTGGCTGTTGAATGGAAATTATCCAGCCAAACCAATTAAGAGTTGGTGCTCCCCAAAATTGGTGATGTTTTCTTTATCTTTCTTTTCTACTTTTGTTATAGTGTTGATAATCCTTTGCTATATAGAATATTATTATAAGCAATCTATTCCTTGCACTATTAAAATACTTTCATTTTCAATTATGTGAGAGCGTCATTTACAGGAACGAATCTGAACCTCATTAAAATCACACATTAAATTGGTGAAACAAACAGCATTCGTTGTGTAAATGCCTCTAGTTAAGAAAAGTACAGAGACCCCTGTCCCTGTCGAAGTACCAGAATGGGAGGACCTCCCCCTTTTTCCTTCTTTAGCAAAGGTTTGGGCTCAAAACATGGGCTCATGTGAAGCTTGGGGAAGCCGTGTTAGGGTTGGAAAGCCTCCCCAACTTCCTGAGTGCTTAAGTAAAATTGCCATAGAAAAGGGAAAGGAGATGAATGGTATTTGCAGAAGGGGATGGGCTCTTTTAACAGCATATCTGAAGGTATGTCAAGCTTTGGATAAGAAAGTGGGAGATAAAGGAAAAGTTTCTCCCTTGAATGTGGAGCCTAATGCTCTGTCCCCCTCCCCCCCTCCTCTTCCCTCCTTGTATACCTCATTAGAACATTTTAAAGGAGAATAGTAGATATGGACCAAACCCCAGTAAGGGAGATCAGACAGAGGAACTATTGGTCCCTCATAAGATTAATTAATTATAAATTGGAAAAATGGATATACAACTGTTACTAAAGTTTGCTTCTTTGTTTTGTTTTGAAATTGGGGCGAGACCTCTTTGATGGATGGCAATCCTAGTATATTTAGAAATGGAATGTCTGTTAAAATTACAGGCTTGGGAGGAAAAGAAATTTAGGTAAAACAAGTTAAAATAATGATGAAGGTAGGTCAATTACTCAAAAAAGGAGTACTCAGTGATAATTGTTCCCTTTCTCTCAGAGTACATATTACTACATTTTAAGGGGGATGTCTCTCAATTTACCTGATGAGAAACTATTCTTGCAAAAGTACAAAGATGATTACAATCTGTAAAATTTTAAGTATACAATGGAATTAGGGACATTGAAAAATCTTGCCCAAGAATTTGTAAATAGAACTATGCCTATTTAGCTGCAAAAGTAAGGTTTTAAATGAATCATTGGATCTGGTCATGAACATTATGTGTTAAAATAAAAGAAGGAGAAAGGAGGGGTGAAAAAGTCTGAAATATGCTTAAATAGTATGTTAAGAGAAAATGAAAGTTGTGCAGTCTGAATACTGGATTTAAGGACCTGTAAAGAAAATAGTGAAAGGGGGTGCAAAGAAAAATAAGGAGGCATAGAGAAGGTTAGGTTATTTTTAATGTATGGAAGCTAATGCACATAGAATGAAGGTATGAGCAAGTTTGACTTTGTATAAATAAGATACTGGTTTTGGAAGTTTTGTAAATTGATTGTAAATGAATGTAAAGTAGGAAAGAACATAGAGAGCTATGAATCAACTAATAAGTTATGGAATTTCTTCTGGGATTGGCAACCCAGATTTGTACTAAATTGAGATGTGTTCTTAAAAGTGATTGGGGAAATTAAAAAAAAATAATATTAGACTGCTACCTGTGGGAGAGAACTCCTTTTGAACAATTGCTAGCTGCTTATTGGGCATTAGTAGAAACTGAAAAGCTCCCTTTAAATAATGAAGTTCTGAAAAGGCCCCAAATAACTATTGTGAGCTGGATAAATGGAGACTCTGATCTCTCATAAGATAGGACATGCACAGAAGTCCAGCATAATTAAATGGAAATGGTACATACAGAACAGAACTAAACTAAGAGAATCTGGTGTCTCTCCCCA
Source organism: Macrotis lagotis (assembly GCF_037893015.1). Lineage (NCBI taxonomy): Eukaryota > Metazoa > Chordata > Mammalia > Peramelemorphia > Peramelidae > Macrotis > Macrotis lagotis. Next base: position 100,579,747 of record NC_133663.1, read on the forward strand.
CCTGAGAAAGTATCTGAATCAACCTCAGTGCAGTCTCCACTGACCACTCCCCCTCAGAAGGCAGTTTCACCAGTCAAATGGAATCAAAGATATGATGCCTTGAGTCCCGAATAAAAGAAAAACACTTGGTTTACCAGATGGCTCTGCTAAATATTTAGGACAAATTAGGTATTGGAAGGCTGTAACAAATAATATTTTAGAAAGAGCAGGAAAGCAGTCAGTGGACAAAACTGATAGCTGTATGTCAAGTATTGAAACAAGAGAAGGGGAGACAATGTCATATTTTTTACAGACACCTGGGTAGTGGCAAATGGCCTAACTACTTAGATGACCATGTGACATGCAAAAAATTGGGATTTTTATGGGAAATGAGTTTGGGCTTATGAAAATGTAGAAAGAAAAATGCATTTTGGTCCAGTATACTACTGTGTCTGTGTTTCATGTAGATGCCCATGTGAAAGCTAATTTGGGTGGAACATGAATATAATGCCCAAGCTGATGAACTCTCAAAAGTAGAAGGACAATCCCTGCAAATGATGCCCCTGGAGAATAGGGGTGATTTGACGCTAGAAAAATGGATTCACATCACCACAGGCTATCTTGGCGCTTTTGCTCTTACAGGTGGGCATTGGCTAGAGGAATTAATATTCCCTTAGATATTTTTAAACAGATAACTCAGGAGTGCCCCCAATGCCAGCTCTTCAATCAGTGCTCCATACCTCGAACTTTAACTGGAAAATTGGCTAGAGGCACTTTGCCTGCCCAAATTTGGCAGATTGATTATATAGGCCCATTACCTCTAAATCAAGGGTGCCAATATGCTTGTATTTGTGTAGACACTTATTCAGGAATACTAATTTCTTGCCCATATAGACGGGCAACCCAAAAGAATACTTGTAGGATTTTAGATATCATCTCCTTATGCTATGGAACCCCTATACAAATTCAAAGTGACAATGGAACTCACTTCAAGGGAAAGGAAATTGATGCTTATTTTGAATGCAATAATATTGAATGGATATATCATATCCTTTACTATCCACAGGCCGCAGGCCTCATTGAATGGATGAATGGCCTGTTAAAAGAAAGATTAAAGAAATTGGGGGATAATAACTTAAAGAAATGGAAGGAAATTTTATTTGAAACTTTGACACAGTTAAATAATAGACCATTGGCTGATGGAGAAGGTACTCCATTGTCCAGAATGATGACTCCTAACTTACAAATAAGGAAAGCAATTCTATATTCCCACCATATAATGGTGGAGATTTCATGATAATGCTAGGAAACCTTGGAGGACCTCACTTGGGTCTGAAGGCTATGATTTATATGTAATACATGATGTGGAAGAAAAAATCTCAAGGCCAATTATTATGTAATACCGATATTGGGGTCAAACTACCTACTGGATATTATGGTCAGCTATTTTCTAGATCCAGCTTGGCCAATAAGGCACAGGTACATGTGTGTATGGGGAGGAGTAATAGATAATGATTATAGAGGAGAAATTAAAGTTCCCATGTGTATGAAACCTACTGCTGTAAGACTGGGGAGAGGATATGTCAGGTGGTTATATTACCATACCTCATTGAACAATGGACAGAAAAAAACCAATTCCCTGATAAGACTACTAGAGGGGATCAAGGATTTGGTAGCTCAGATGAAATGCAATGTTTACCTGAGAAGATAATCCCAGGAGCAAAAGTATGGATAAAAACAACACCCTACAGATGCTCCTAGGCCAGCTGAATTAATAGCCCAAGGGAATAATAATACAGCTATTATTTGTTATTCAGGAGATGACACTTGGCATCATGTTCCACTAACCCAAATCTTCATTTGGTATTAAGTGTTTTATAGGCTTCTGGTTTTATGTTGTAGTACAGACTTGGACTCTGGGTGCCCAGTTGAGATTCTCCGGGAACAAGATCCAATTGAAATGGTGGTCGTCTGTTGTTTTCTTCACAACAGGGAAATTACACCTGCCCTGCATTCAACTTTGTAACATTGCTAATTGGACTATCACTAATGCTACATTTTATCAAACTCCTTTGTCCTATATCCTGAAAGGGCCTTCTTAAAACTTAAGTTTTACTATCTCTTCCTTAGTTGACATTTCATGTTGTATTACTCCTCTTCCCTTTGCATCCCCAGCCTCACGGTGTAACAGATTAATTGAAAGTTGTCCATCAACAATGGAACAAGAACTAATTAAGAATTGTACACAGTGGAATATAGATAACTCTACTTATAAAATAAATGTTACTACTGAAAATAGATACCAGTATTTAGTCTGCTCTAATGCTTCCACTATAGTTAACAGAACTACATGGATCATGGATACAATATATATCATTGTTACCAGAGACTCCACCTAATCAGCATCCTCCTTCTGTAGTAGGAGTTCCTAAATCTTGTGTAGATGTATCTATTGCTCAACATAAAATTGTACTTTATTATAATGTGTCCTTCCCACCTTTATTGCCCTGTAATAGATTTAAAAGAGCTTGGTATGATACCCTACTTGGTGGAGTTGGAACAGGTTTGGGTATAGTAAATTCTATAGCTCTTGAGACCTTGGCCAGCAGACTGCACAGTGCTGGACAAGATGTATCTCAAACTTTAACAATTAATGCTAATTGGTTGCCCACAACAATCCTGCCACACCAACATACTTTAAAATACCAAGGCCAATTCTAACAAGTTTTTAATAATAGCATTTTAGCTAATATACAGATGGATACCCAGATAAGTTCCCTGTTTAAATGGACCAAATTTTCTTTACAAAATATGTACACTTTAATATAAAAAGAGAATGCTCAAAGGTTGTTACAAGAAGGAGATACCCATATTTGGTACAGTGTACTCCCTAGAATGGTTAAATATTGGAAACAACTAAACCTGAACAAACTCGATGTACTCCCCTTTGTTGTAGTGGGACTGTAGTATATTATCAAGCTCATATGTGGAAAATTATGTGTCAATTCCATGTGGTTTCTTTTGTGTTACATGATTATTTTGCTTTGCCACATGTATATAGCAACTATGTAGATCAAGACAATGTAACTCATACTTTACAGGACTGTACTTTTACTAACCAAGGTATTGTGTGTGGGATGATGACCCGGCAGATGGAGCCCGGCCTTCTCTCACACTCCCCTTACCTATGTGACTTAACTGTATATCCTCTCTCTAACTTTTCAATGTTATATGAAGTATCTTCCCAATACATTTGTTTAATCTCTAATAATAGTACTGATTTAGCCTCTGTCTCACAGAAATCCCCTTTTTCTGGATGTCTTGCTAACATCTCTTTCCTACATTGGCAGGGTGATGATTTTTGCTCTTACCCTGATACAGATGTTTTTAAGAATTTGCTCTGACAGGGAGATGTTTTTTACTTTTCCCCGATACAGATGTTATTAAGAATTTGACTTGGGTACCCAAATTGTTACCTTTTCACTTATACTTCTTTATACTAAATATTTTAACAGTTTAGCTATTCTTATATTATCATTAATGATTTTCTTCCTATTATTATGCATTTGTAATTGTTATAATCAGATTACTCCCATAGACCCATCCTCATATATTTCTCGTGACCTTAAGCCCAAATGTATAAGAAAATGAAATTCTTATTTCACTTGAGCCTGCATGAGAATGTGTCCTTCCCCCCTGGAACATGTCCTATGTCATCTGACCTCATTCGTAGAGTCCCAGGAACTAGCCATTCCTTGGAACATGAACAGTACTGAAAAGAACTGGCTATTCTCACAGTATTTAATTATGTTGGGTCTTGAGGCCCCATATGACATCTTCCTAATGTCATAACACTTACTGACTTCCTACGTTCATGATAAGAATTCTGGGATCCTTTTCAAATGATTTGGCAACAAACCTTTGTTCTCCCCTAAGAAATATCCTAAGAGTCCAATCATTCATTATGAAGATGAAGATGAAGATGAAGAAGGAGAAGAAGCAGAAGAAAGGGAATCCCACCCATGGAGAAGACATTCTGCCTTTGACTCTCCCATTTGGGACTCATGGCTATTGAATGGAAATTATCCAGCCAAACCGATTAAGAGTTGGTGCTACCCCAAATTGGTGATATTTTCTTTATCTTTCTCTTCTAATTTTGTTATAGTATTAATAATCCTTTCTCTTATATATATATATATATATTATTTGCTGTATAGAATAATATTGTAAGCAATCTATTCCTTGCATTATTAAAATACTTTCATTTTCAACTGTGTAAGAGTGTCATTTACAGGAACGATTCCAAACCTCATTAAAATCACAATACAGGGTGCTTTTACTTTTTCTTTTTTTTTTTCTTTCTCTGTTTGGGGATAGCTTTTTCCATAGCCAGTCTAATATGGTTGTCCTAGCTTTCTGAACTGCTGAGAGGAGCTGTTTCCATTAAGGTTGATCTTCTAACAATGTTGTTGTTAATGTATGCCTTGTTCTCTTGGTTCTGCTCACTCACTCAGCATCAGATCCTGTAGTCATTCCATGCTTTTATAGAGTTTGACCATTTATGATTTCTTATAGAATAGTAATATTCCATATTATTCATGTATCATAACTTGTTTAGCCATTCCCCTATTAATGGGCATCCCCTCAATTTCCAATTCTTGGCCACTGCAAAAAGAGAGAATTGTATTTCTAATGGAACAGTTGTAGTGAGGATACTTGGAAAGAGGATGTTGGACAGAGTGGTTATGATACGATAAAACATAAATCATTCATTCAACCCTTGAGAATTATACTTCTATCAGGACAGATGAAAGCAATATACTTTGACAGCAAATGTTGGTACAATAGAGGTTTAAGACAAGACATGAAAAAGATCATTATAAAGAGAGAAGAAGGCATTAGAGGATATGTATAACATCACATGATGAGGAAGAAAAGACCTATTATAGAAAAGGGGGAAAGGAATGATATGAGACACGAGTAAATCTTACTCTTTATAGATTTGGCTCAAAGAGGGAATAACTGACATACATTCCTAATTGGACTTCAAAGAATTTATGGTGGTTAAAAGTGAAGGGGAAAGTAAAGAAAGGTAATGAGAAAGAAAAAAAGTAAAAGAAGAAAATGAAATGAAAAGGAAAGGTCAATAGAAGAAAAGGCAGATTGAGTGATGCAGCAGTAAGAAGCAAAGAATTAGGGAAGAGGGATAAAAAGAAAAGAGAAATGTTAGGGATTGTTGTGTGTGTGTGATTCTTGTAAATTATCATGACCTGGTAACTTTGAGCATCAGAAATATGCTTTATTAAGTGCTGTGGGAGTGGAAGTGGATTGGGGTCTGGGAAGGATATTTAAGCACTTGTATTCTGGTGAATAAACGGAACACTTGGAGATCTTGATGGAGTACTTGTCTCCTTTGTCATCCTTGTCTCCTGACCATCCAATGTTTGCCTGGGGAAGATTAAAGGAGTCCAGAAGTGGGACTCAACATAAAAATCCAGGACAGGGGCTCAACATATGGCCTCCAACAGGGATTAAACATATGGTACATGTAAAGGGACAATAAAAGCAGAGTTATCTGAGTGAAGTCCAGTATAAAGACATAGTAGATACAAGCAAGATAACCAGGTGACATTCCAGAGCAGAGGATTCTGGAGAAAGCAACAGGTTGATTTGTTACTTAGGGGGCTGATTTTTAAACAAAGAGGATCCAGCAAAAGTGAGAAAACAATTATTTAACATTGAGGAATCAGCGGGAGGTAGAATCTCCAAGTCAGTGCCACAGGGGATGAAGCTTCGTGCTCAGCAGGAGTCAGTACCAGTACCATAAACAGGATGCAGAGGACCTGCTTGCTGTTCCTTTTGGCGTGGCTGCCACCCTGATTGTGCTATGCCAATTAATTGTAATCCAAATCCCTAAACCTACGGGGAATTTTTGAAACTGCTTTTCATTGTGGAAGACCCTGATACACCTTGATAAAAACTTTGACACAGACCCTGATGCCTACAAGGAATACAGCTAGTTTCACTTTTCAGCCTACAGCCAGCAGTGTCAAGACCTTTGCTGGGGCAATAGAAGACTGTGAATTGCTTCCTTCCTGTGTTGAGAGCAAAAGTGTCACATGCTGTTGGACATTTTGTTTTGGTGATGGCTAGTGTTCACAAGGGGTGGCAACTCCAGGTTGTACTGATGTTAACCCCTTAGATGATTTCAAATACTCTCTTTCATTCTCTGTAGGGGGGGGAGTGTAGAAGGGAAATCTTTCTTTTTGGAACTTTGAACTCAAACCTATGTCTCAAAAACCTTATTTTAGAAATCAAAGGACCCCATGCCTTTTTCCTGATTTGAGGAGGAAAGGGTGGTTGGGCAATGACTATGTTTTTCAATAGGTTATTCATTGGGAAGCTTTGTTTTAATTAGTTAAGAAAAAAGGGGAAGAAGAAGAATTTTTTTCTGGGACTGGGAAATTTGGATTTTGTCTTTCAAATGAAGTCTGTGCCTATGTCTTATATTTCTGTTGATCAATTTTGATTGGTTTTGTGTGTATGTGTGTATGTGAACATATATAGGGAATTTTACCTCTCTCTACTGGCCTAGAAAGGTGAGAGAATATTTCTATATTCTGAGATTTGGTGTCAGCCAGTGTATCCAACAAACCCATTCTGATAAATTTGAAATACAAAAGAGTTGCTTTCTGTGTTGAGAGTGTATTAGTGTCTAAACTCTGAAATAGTTAGATAAAGTTAAATGTTACTCCTTTGAGTTTGAATTTTGAATTTGATTGCTTTGAAAGGTTCTTTTGTTGTGAAAAAAACTTTGTAATCTTTGTAAATTGGGGATGAAATGTATTTCAAGGAATCTGGGAATATTTGGTTTTGTTAAATTCACATTTGTGTGCACTATTTTTGAACTTTTATTACAATTTATGTGGTATCATTATGTAATGATTTTGTTTTATAAACAAGAAGGGGGATATGTTAGGGACTGTTGTGTGTGGGATTACTATACATTATCATCACCTGGTGTCTTTGAGCATCAGAACCTTGTTTTACTAAGTACCATAGGAGTGGGAGTGGATTAGGGTCTAAGAAGTCTATTTAAGCACTTGCATTCTGGTGAATAAAGAGTACTTGGAGACCTTGGTGACCTCAGTGCCAAGGGAGAAGCTGCCTCTCCTTGTCTCCTGCCCCTCCAATGCTTACCTGGGAAAAGACTGAGGGAGTCAAGAAGTGGGACTCAACATAAGAGTCCAGAATTGGGACTCAACAGAGAAAGAAAAGTACAGAGGCAAGAGATATGGTAAAGGGAAATATAGAGTTAGTAATCTTAACTATGAATGTGAATCGGATGAACTCTCCTATCAACAGAAACAGACGGCAGAGTAGATTATAAAGCAGAATCCTACAATATATATTTTATAAGAAACACATTTGAAGTAGAGAGATACAAACTTGGTAAAGATAAAAGATTGGGGCAGAATATATTATACTTCCACTGATGTAAAAAACAACCTTAACAAAAAAACAGGGTAGTAATTCTAATCTCAGACAAGGTAAAAACAAAATAGATCTAATTAAAAGCGATAATGAAAGAGAAAAATAAAAATAAGCTTAAATAATAGCTATATTTTGAAATTTGTGTAATACTAGTTTATAATGTACACCAACCAGGAATTGTCTGAACAAAATATAGTATATAAATGTTATGGAGCATTATTGTTCAGTAAGAAATCATGAGTGACCTGCCTTCAGACAAAACATGGAAATATTCTTATGAATGGATGCTGAGTGAAGTGAGCAGAAGGAGGAGAACATTGTACACATTAATAGAATCTTTGTGAGAGGATCAATTATGATGGAACAACTTCTCTCAGCAGTTCAGTGATCAAGAACAATCCTGAGAGACCTATTAAGAAAAATATCCTCACTCATACAAGAAACTGAATTCTGAACACAAGAGCAAAGCATACCATGTTCACATTTTAAATTTTATTTTATATATTTTCTTTCGTTCACAGTTTTACTTCTTAGTTCTATTTCTTATTTAACAACATGACTAATAAGAAAACATGTTAAAAATAATTGTACATGGACAAACTATATTTCAAATTGTTTGTTCCCAAGGGGAGGGAGGAGGGAAAGGAGGGTGGTAGAAAAATGTGGAACTTAAAAGTTTGCAAAAAAATGAATGTTGAAAACTATCTTTGAAAATAAATTAATTAAATGTTATGAGAAAATATATTGGGAATGTGGATTAGCACCTTGTTTAAAGGAATAAAACCTTCTGATTCAAATTCAGCACTTTCAACTTGAATTTAGCATTGAATGAAATGTTTTCTCAGCCATTTCTGGGCAGAATGTGATAAAACATAACACTATATTGGTAAAAAATGTGAAACACGAGCACAAACACAAGCACAAAAAGTTGGAAAATGCAAGTAAAAAATCTACAGCAATGAGCTCAAAAACAAACATGAAAAAGTGGGAAAATCAAGTAAAAAAATCTATAGCCACTTTATGATGCTCCCAGTTTTTAGAACACAAATTTTTCAAAAAAAGGTGTATCTTATACATGAGGAAATATGGTAGTTACAAATTATTCTACAAACTGTTTAAATGAATTTGGAATTCAAATAACAGGGCGATAATGTTTGATTTTACCCATCTTCCCAACACCATTTTCACTTTCCATTTCCGTGCTATTAGCAAATTTAATGGGTATTTTAATTTACATTTCTCTCAACAAAAGGAATTCAGACTATTTTTTCATATGACTATGTATAATTTATAACACTTCAACTGAAAGCTGGGAAGGAAAGTAATGCTAAATCAGAAGGGAGATAAACTTCAGAGCCAGATTTTTCCTATATCAGTTGTCAGTTGGAGAATGACTCTTTGTTTTACCCAAAATTTTATTTAATTCTCTATACATTTAAGAAATAAAGTCTTTATAAGAGAAACTTGCTTCAATTCTTTTTCAGGTAGTATTATTTTCAGGGAATATTATTACTTCCCTCCAACGCATTTCTGTCCACTGAATCTATCATCTCTCTTTTCACCTTGTCCCTCCTCAAAGGTGTTTTATTTCTGGCTATCTTTTCCCTTAATCTTTTCTATTATCCCCTCCTCTCTCATTTCCTTTCTCTTCTCTTTTTCTAATTTCTACTTAATCAAGTCTTTGTGGTTCCGTCCTTTACTAAATTATATTGAGAGTAAGGTTCACTCTCTCCCCCTCATCTTCCATTTCACTTTCAGTGCAATCTTTTTTTCTTTTCCAATTTTATTTGGAACTCCAATTTTATTTCCCCCTGTATATTTCTCACTCACCTTTTAATTTTAATATTTTAGATAACATCCCACCATATTCAAATCAATCCAATGACCTCTATCTATTTCTGTCCCTATATCTACATACAGATAAATCCGTGTGTGTGTATACAAATATACATATACATATATATATATATATATATATATATATATATATATATATATATATATATATATATATATATCTGTACCTGTCCTAATAATGAAAAAGTTCTTATGAGTTACCAGGAAATTGCCATGAGTTATCATGTAGGAATGCAGACAGTTTAACATTATTAAGGTATTTTTGATTTCTCTCTCCTGTCTATGTTTTCATGTTTTTTTTTGAGTCTTGTACTTAAAAGTCAAATTTACTAATCTGCTCTGACTTTTCCATCAGAAAAATCTGAGGGACAGCTAAGTGGTATAGTGGATAGAGCACCAACCCTAGAATCAGAAGGACCTGACTTCAGATACTTAGTAAATGCCTAGCTATGTGACCTTGAGCAGGTCACATAATCCCATTGCCTTAAATCAATAAAATAATTTTTAAAAAAGAAAAATTTGAAAGTCCTGTATTCACATTGAATGTCCATTTTTTCCCTTGAAAAAATATGCTGTTTTCCTGATTCTTGGTTATAATCCAAACTCTTTTGCCTTCCAGAACATAAACTTTTAAGCCCTTTGAGGTAGAAGCTATTAAATATTGTATTATTGTAACTGTGACTCCAAACTAGTTCTTTCTAGCTGCTTGCAATATTTTATCCTTGATCTAAGAAATCTAAAATTTGGCTTTAATATTCCAGAGAGTTTTAATTTTAGAAGCTCTTTAAGGAGGTAATTCATGAACAGTTTAAATTTTCTACTTTGCCCTCTAGTTCTAAGATATCAGACCAAATTTCCATTTTTATTCATGACTTTCAGGTAGTCCAGTAATTTTTAAATTATCTCTCCTGTATCTACTTTCCTGATCACTTGTTTGCCCAATTTGCTGTACTTTTTGATTCATTTGGTTTTGTTTGATTTGCTTGATTTCTTGCAAATAGATTGACTTCAGTTTTCTAAATTCTAATATTTAAGAAATCATTTTCTTCAGTAAGCTTTTTTAAACCTCTTTTTCTAATTTTACAATTCTATTCTTTATGACTTTTCATATTTTTGCCATTTGATCTAGAATGTTTTTTAATTTTATTTTTATTTCAATTGATATTTCATTTTATTTTTCCAATTGCATCTTATAAAATTTTTTTCAACATTCATCCACATGGGGACAGCTAGGTAGCACAGCGAATAGAACACCAGACATGGAGTCAGGAGGACTGGAGTTCAAATCTGAATTCAGACACTTAAAAATTACCTAGCTGTATTGCCTTGGGCAAGTCATTTAACCCCATTGCCTTGCAAAAACCTAAAAAAAATTCATTCATCCACATGAATATGCATAATTTTTTTTTAGATTGTTTCAAGGCAATGGGGTTAAGTGGCTTGCTCAAGGCCACACAGCTAGGTAACATACGCATATTTTAAGGTACGTGATTTCCTTCTACCCTCCCTTCCCATACCCCCTCCACTCAGCAGTGAACAATTAGATGAGAAAACATAAATATTTATGTTTTACATGTTTATAGAATAGGTATTTCGCAATGATAAATTGGGATTAAGGGAAAAGAAAGACATCCATAAGAAAGGAAAAAATACATTAGATAAATTTTTTAAAAGTGAATGAATTGTTCATTCAGATTCTATAGGTTTTTTGTTTTGTTTTGTTTTGTTTTTCTTTCTCTGAATGTGGATAGTATTGTCCATAACAGATCTCCCTGGGTTGTCCTACATCTCTGAACTGCTGAGACTATATTGTTGTTAATATTGTCTTGGTTCTGCTCCCTTTGTTCATCATCAGTTTCTGTATTTATTCCATGGTTCTCTAGATTCTGGCCATTCATGGTTTCTTAAAAAACAATAATATTCCTTAACATTCATAAATGAGGCAGCTGGTGGTGCAGTAAATAGAGCCCTGGAGTCAGGAGGACTTGAGTTCAAATCCAGCCTCAGACACTTAATAATTACCTAGTTGTATGACCTTGGGCAAGTCACTTAACCCCATTGCCATGTGAAAAAAAAAATCCATTCATAAACCATTATTTGTTCAGCCATTTCCCAGTTGATGAGTATCTTCTCATTTTTCAATTATTTTTCATTACAAAAAGAGCTGCTGTGAATATTTTGGAACATGTGGGATCTTTCCCATTTTTGATATAGGCCTATTGGAATTGTTGGGTCAAAGTGTGCGATCAGTTTTATTGACCTTTGGGCATAGTTCCATATCGCTCTCCACAATGTCTGGATCAGTCCACAACTCCACCAACAATGCAATAATATCCCAGTTCTCTCACAACCTCTCCAATAGTGATAATTTTTCTTTTTTATCATCTTAATCAATCTGATAGGTGAGAAATTGGAACCTCATGATTGTTTTAATTCACATATCTCTAATCAGTAATGATTTGGAGTATTTTTTCATATTATTATATCTAACTTTAATATTTTCATTTGAAAATTGTTCATTTCCATTGATCTTTTATCATTTCATCAATTTATCAATTTATATTTTATCAATCTTTTATCAATAATTTATCAATTATCAATTACCTTAGAAATTTGATGCAATCTTCTGTATATTTAAAAATGAAACTTTATCAGAAACCCTAGCTGTGAAAGTTTTTTTCTCAGCTTTCTCCTTTCCTTCTAATTTTGGCAGCATTGGTTTTATTAAAGCAAAGAATTTTTAAGTTAATATAATCAAATTCATTCATTTGATAATTTATGATGTACTATATTTCTCCTTTGGTCATAAATTTCTCCCCATATATCTGACAGAAATATTTCTTGATCTGTTAATTGACCTATGGTGTTGCATTTCATGTCTAAATCCTTTTCTGATTATGACCATTATGACCTTATTTTGATAAAGGATGTGAGATGTGGATTTGTGCCTAATTTTTACCCTACTATTTTGGTTTTCCCAGCAATTTTTGTTTAATAGTGAGTTGCTATCATAGAACAAATATTACTGTAATCATTTACTATTGTTTCTTTTGAACCTATCCTAATGCACTGGTCCATTATTCTATTTCATAGTAACAGGGCATTTTAATGACTGCCACTTTATAGCATAGTTTTAGATCTGGCAGAGTCAGGTCACCTTTCTTCGCATTTTTTTCATAGTTACCTTGAAATTCTTGACCTTTTTTATGCTCCAGATGAATTTTTTTACAATTTTTCTAGCTTGGTAAAATACTTATAATAGTTTGATTGGTATGTCACTGAATAAGTAATTTAATTTGGGTAGAATTGCAATTTTTATTATATTATCTTTATCTAACCATATACCATTGACATTTTTCCAATTGTTTAGATCTGACTTTATTTCTGTGATAATTGCTTTGTAATTGTGTTCATACAATTTCTTACTTTATCCTGGGAGGTAAATTCCCAAATACTTAATGTTGTCCACAGTTACTTTAAATGGAATTTCTCTTGCTTGGGGGTTTCATTGTCATATATAGAAATACTGATTATTTAGATGGGTTTAGTTCATAACTGGTTACTCTGCTGAATTTGTTAAATGTTTCAATTAGTTTTTTTTAGATGGTTTTCTTGGGTTCTGTAAGTATACCATCATATCATTTGCAAAGAGTGGAAGCTTTACTTCCACACTGACAATTCTGATTCCTTCAATTTCTTTTCCTTCTCTTATTTCTAAAGCTATCTTTTCAAACACTCTATTTAATAATAATGATGATAATGAGCATCCTTGTTTCACCCCTGATCTTATTGGAAGAATTCCTACTTTATCCCCATTATATGGAATATGTATTGATTTTTTTAGATAGATAATGCTTATTATTTTACAGAAAATTCCATTTATTCCTATATGTTATAGTGTTTTAAATAATTTATGAAAAGCTCCTTCAACTTCAATTGATATTATCATATGATTTCTTTTTGTTTTGCTATTGATATATTCACTTATGTTGAGTATTTTCCTAATATTGAGACATCCTTATATACCTGTTATAAATCCTACTTGGTCATGTTGTATTATCCTTGTAATAAATCACTGAAACCTAAAATTTTATTTAAGTTTTTTACATCAATGTTCATGATGGAGATTAGTCTATAATTTTCTTTGTCTGTTTCTAGTCTTTCTGGTATCAGCACTATATTGGTGTCATCTAATATGTTTTTTGTGTACTATTGTCTTCAAATTTTTTTGTCTTCTTTACAAAGATATTGACTCATTTTTCATGATTATAATGTGTGACTCTCATTTCTCTGCTAAATTTTTTCCTCCAGCTCTCTTGATTTAATTTCAAAATCCTCCTTGATTTCTTCCATGGTCTGAGATCCATCCATATTTTTCTTGGAGGGTTGGTATAAGGAACTTTGAATTAATTTATTGCTGATTGTATGTTTGGATCTTCTTTTTCATTATAGTGTCTTTCTATGCTAATCCTTTTTTTCCTATTTTCTCATTTTCCCAGCCTAATATTTTAATTTTAACTCTTTTTTAAAGAATGGCTCTGCTTCTAGATGGAGAGTACATTTTCCCAGACTTGGGGATGAATATGCAAGTACATGGTACATCTGTGAGTACATCTGAATTTGTATTTACATAGATATAGATGCATTATATATATACATTCATCTATTTGTGTAAATGTATATTATGCATATATGTATGTTTGTGTGTGTGTGTGTGTGTGTGTATACACACATCTTCCAAATTGTCACTGCCTATTAGGCAATAAATTCTTTTTTACCATCAGTATTCAATTAGTTCCTTACCTATTATACAATCCAAATAAATTTTTGTTGATACAAGTTGAGCAATATATGAAAAGTATAATGTTTTTATCATATCTGTGATCTGTGAAATCTATTTATCTCATTCCATGTTTGGACATTAAGATATCAAATTGCTTTATTTTTCTCTATCTGAAGGTACAATGGAATAAAGTAAGTTTCCAGTTGAAATTTAGTAACTGAGAAATAAAAAAGTGAAAAAAAAGATTAAAAAGAAATTTTCTTGATTGAGATGCAATTTTCTCTTTGTTAAGTTTCTATACATGGGGATGGTTATATAATTATAACCATAAGCGACTGAACTATGTTCACTACTTCTATAGAGTCAGATAAATTGAGACTGAGTATCTTATTTCTCTAACTTGAATTTTCAAAAATATTCTTTTGGATGAATACACCTTGAAGAGAAAAATATCCTGAAGTTCCAATGACATTAATTTTCAAAGATATCCTCAATAAAATGACTGAATAGTTACTGTGTTTCACATATGGATATACAGTTATAAAATTTTTAATCACATCAGTTATATACTTGAAAAAGAACTACATTTAAAGTATATGGGCATATTTTGATTGAATTAGTTAGACATCAGGACCTAAACACAGTTGTAAACCATTGAGTGTATTACTCTACTAAATGTTACAATTGAAATTTCCCTTTCTAATTCTGAACTATGAGTCCATGTATTAAGATAAAAAATATTATGGGAGATATCCTTTTTCTTGCAATCTGACAAGTCTGAATTGATAGTTTAATAACTCAAAAAATGGAGGGCAGAGCCAAGATGACAGCGTGAAGGCAGGGATTACTGGAAACTCGTTCTCCAATATACTCCAAAAGCTGTCATATTATAACTCTAGACAAAATTTAGATGGGGCAGAACCTGCAGAAAGTGATAAAATTCCCCAGTCTAAGACAATTTAGAAGGTCCCCAGGAAAGGTCTGTTTCACCAGGAAAGAACCACAGCTTAGCCGGCCAGGTGCCTAGGTCCCTGGGGGCATCTGGGTCCATGGAAGAGTGGACAGTTTCCTGACCTTTTGGCCCAGAGATCACTGGGGACAGCAGAAAAGGATGGTGAGAGAAATCTGCTGCACCACAGTGAGCATGGAGTTGAGTACTGGCCTCAAAGCAGCCCTGCTGTGAGAACCTGCAGCATGAATTGGGAAAGCCATCCAGCACTTCTGGAGCACAGCCTACAGATGGTAAGGACTTCAGGGGAGACTACAGAATTCTCTCTGCTCTCCCTGGGACAGGTCTCAGCTATTTGCTCACACTCAAATCCAGGTTGTAGTCTGGGCCCTTATACCACTATAGCCAAGCTGGGACCCTCTTCACAGCTCCAGGGCAGAGGGGAGGGCCTATGGTCATCTACATAACAGAGCACAGGCAAGAGAGCAATTAGAACCTCTTATAAGACCTTGGAGGAATTAAGCCTCCTGTGGGTTGTCTCCAAAAAAACTCAAAACCTTGGAAGTGCAGTAAATCAGTCAAAGGCTGAGGAAATGGGCAAACAACAGAAAACAAAGAATCTGACCACTGAAAATTACTTTGGTTCCATGAAGGATCAAAATACATACTTGGAAGATTACAAAGTTGAAGTTTCTGTATCCAAAACCTCCAAGACAAATAGAAAATGGACTCAGGTAAGGATAAGCTCAAAAAAGACTTTGAAAAGCAATTAATGGAGTGGAGGAAAAATTGGGAGGAGAAACAAGAGTGATGCAAATAAATCATGAAAACCAAGTTAGTGGCTTGGTGAAAAAAATACAAAAAATACTGAAGAAAATAATATGCTAAAAAGCAGTTTAGGCCAAATGGAAAAAGCAACACAAAAGGCAAATGAGGAGAAGAATGCCTTAAAAAGAAGAATTAGCCAGTTGAAAAAGGAGTTTAAAAAAACTCTCAGAAGAAAATAACTCCTTCAAATGCAGAATGGAACTATGGGAAGTTTTTGAGTTTGTGAGAAATAGGAAGAAATAAAACTATACAAAAATAGCAAAAATTAGAAGAACATTTGAAATATCTCATTGGAAAAAACTACTGATATTTAAAACAGATCCAGAAGAGATAATTCAAAAATTATTGGGCTACCTGAAAGTCATATCCAGGAAAAGAGTCCAGACTTCATTTTTCAAGAAATAATACAGCAAAATTGCCCTAGAAGCAGAGGGTAAAATAGAAATTGAGGCAATTCACTGATCACCTCTTGAAAGTGATTCCTAAAGATAAACTTCCAAGAATATTATAGCCAAATTCCAAAACTCCCACATGAAAGAGAAAATACTATAAGCTGACAGAAATAAACAATTCAACTGCTCTGGCTCTACAGTCAGGATTACACAGGCCTGGCATTGTCTACATTAAGTGCTCTTAGTGCCTGGAATATGATATTCTGTAAGGCAAGAGATCCTGGTTTATAACCGAGAATCAACTACTGAGCAAAATTGAACATCCTCTTTTCAGGGAAAAGATGGACTATCAATGAAACAGAGACTTTTAAACTTTCCTATTAAAACAACCAGAGCTGAACAGAAAGTTTGATCTCTAAGTACAGGACTTGGTGGATGTGGATGAGAAGAACTAATTTTGAGGATATTAATAATGCTGAAATGTTTATATTCCGGCATGAGAAGAAGACCCTTATAATTCATATGAACTTTCTCATTTATAAGAACAGTTAGAAGGAGCACATATAGACAAGGCAGAGGAAAGAACTGAATATCATGGTACAATATCGTAAAAAGATGGAGTCAATGGATGATAAAGGAAAATACTGAGAGGAAGAGAAAGGAGAGGTACAAGGAGCTAAGATATTTCACCTAAGAGTCAAGAAAAAGTTTTTACACTGGAATGGAATGGTGGGAGATGGGGGAAATTAGTGAGCCTTCATTCTCATCAGAATGACTCAAAAAGGAAATAACATACACACTTAATAGGGTATAGAAATCTATCTCAGCCTAGGGAAAAATGAGATTAAAGGGATGGGATAATGGGGAATGGGGGGAGGGAAGGAGTAGGTGATAGAAGAGAGTGAAGATTGTGGGAGAAGGTACTCAAATACACCACTTTTCTGAACAGGGATAAGATGGAAGGAGAGAGAAAATAGAATAAATGAGAGTGGGGAGGAATAGAGTGGAGGAAAATGCAGCTAGTAATAGTGACTGTGGGAAAAATATTGAACTAACTTCTCTGGTGCATTTATGATAAAGAAAGCAACTCACATCCCAGAGATAGAGCTGCAGGAATCTGACCACAGACTGAAGTATATATTTTTTTTCTCTCTCACTGTTCTTGAGGTTTCTCATCTTTTTGTGTGTGTGGGGTTACATTTACTCTCACAAGATTATTGTAATAATATTAAATAAATAAGACAAAAATATTTTAAATAATTGAAAAATTTGGGGGTACAATACTTCTACAATTCCTTAAATATCATATAAATGACTCCTATTAAAGTTAAAAGACTATAGTAGATGAACACTTATTGGTGAGGAAATAACTTCCCTGTGTCTTGCACACTAAAAATACCATTATCATACTGTAAAAATTGATTCCAATAAAAGAATGATTCCATTTGACTTGAAACAGATAAATGGACATAAGTCCCCAAGTTAAATGAGTAAACCACATGGTACATATTTTTGTCATCAAATTGTAGAAAACCCAAAATGTTTTATTTATATTATAAATATTTATATTTTAGCACTATTCATTTATTTTTCTTCTCTTTTCAATTAATATTATTAATATTCTTTTTAAATTTTATGTATTTAAACCAATGGAGTTATTTTGCTTTCTCAATGTCACAAAATTATGTAATTATTACCTGTCTGAGGCCAGACTTGAACTTAGGTTTCCTTGGCTCCAGTACCAGTGCTCTGTCCATTGTATCACCTAGTTCCACCAAATACTATTAATATTCTAATAATTATCATTATTACTTTATCTTGAGTCAGCTGTCTCTATATACAGACTAAGCTTGTTCTACTTATAAATACACTCAGACATTTTCTTATAACATCACTCTAGTAATTTTAAGTTCTATGTATAACCAAAATTTGCTAAATTCTTGAAATTTATCATCCCTTTTCTTTTCACAAGATTTTTTTCCCACCTTTATCTAGATGGTTGACACTATTCCTCTCTATGGTGTATCATTTCCCAGGAACAATTTTTCTGTCTCCTCAGAGAATATTTTCAGTATGTTTATAATTACTGCTTTATTCTTTGTTATCATAGAGAAATATCAATGATTCCACCATTTTCCTACTGATGCAAATTATGTGAGAATGTTTGAGTGTGTGTCTGTGTGTGTATGTGTGTGTGTGTGCACCTCTGCATCATCAGTACCAAGCTTATCTAAGCTTATTAAACCTAAACATAGATCTATATTTGTATTGCGTATTTATTTCTACTTGAATTCCTCTTTTGTAAGAGAAATAGCTATGTGTAAAGGAAAATTATTTTTAAAAGAAAAAAGGGAAATTAAGAAAATCAACAAAAACTAATTAATACATCAGAAAACACTGAAAATAAATGCATTATGCCCCCAATGTACTTCCCTTCTTTGAAAAGAAAGTAGACTAATAAAGTCTATGCTACGAAAATTAGAAAGAAAGCATGAGAAACAATCTTCACAACTAAGAGTTCCGATAAAGGTCTCATTTCTAAAATATATAGATAATTACATCAAATTTATAAGGTTAGAAGTCATTCCCCAATTGACAAATGGTCAAAGGATATGAATAGACAGTTTTCAAATGAAGAAATTAAAGTACACACTCTCTCTCTCTCTCTCTCTCTCTCTCTCTCTCAGCTTTAAACCATGCCCAAAGAGCAATCAGCTGTTCATTCCCTTTGACCCAGCAATTCCAATTCTAAATCTATATCCAGAAGCAATCATAAAAAAATGGAAAAAGTCTCACATGTTTCAAAATATTAATATCAACTCCTTTTATAACAGCAAAGAATTGGAAACTGAGGAAATACCCATCAACTGAGGAATGGCTAAAAAAGTTATGGTACATAAATACTTTGAAATATTATTGTTCCATAAGAAACCAAAACTGGCCAGACTCAAGAGAAGTATGGAATGAGTTCCAGGACCTAATGCTAACCAAAGGGAGCAGAACAAAGAGAACAATGGACACATTAACAACAACTTTGTGAGAGGGTTAGCATTGATGAAAGCATTCCCTCTCAGCAGCTCAGGGAGTTAGAATAACCATATTGGACTGGCTATAGATAATGTTATCCCCATTCTGAGGAAGAAAAACAAAACAAAACAAACAAAACAAAAACAGTAAAAAATCCCTTCATGGAGGATAGTATAGAAAGAGATGAGTGTGAAGTCAGTGGGGCTACCTACCTTTTCTTTGTCACCTTATGTAAGTCAATTAAATTCTTAACAAATGCAAATTTCTCAGGTGCCTATCTGTTTTGGAAGTTAAATGTTCTTTCCTGGGGCAGCAGGGATGAAACTGAAGGTTCAAATATAAAACAGCAAAAGAACTATTATCAACTAAAGTGTTATTTTTTATTATACTTAACTAAGGGAATTGATATTATTTTGAAATGTTAATTAGATTTTTAACTTGGGAAATAAAAAGCCTTAAGAAATTAAAAATGGAGAATTTTAATATGGAGGTTCTTTCTTTTTGACTAAAAGTTCTATAGCATATGTCAATAACCTACTGTGTCAATAGAAATGGATAAAAGTAGGTTGAAGTTCAAAATTTCTACACTCTATCAGTTTATTAAAAGAAATCTATAAATTAATAGGGTGATCAAATGGCTGTCTTAGTTTAGCAAATGACCTGATGTGAGGATCTATCAGATTTTTTAAACCTAAGTATGTCTTCCTTCTAATTGGTCTGAAAGTACATAACTTGGGCCTCCTGTAGCAAAGGAATGCATGGACAGGTAGGTGACACAGGGAATAGAATAGTAAACTTGTAATAGGGAAGACATCTCCTTGAGTTCAAATCTGATCTCAGATACTTTCTGGCTGTGTGGCCTTGGACTAGTCACTTAACCCTGTCAGCTTCATCTACCCATCTTTAAAAGGACCTAGAGAAGGAAATGGCAAATCACTCTAACATATCTTTGCCAAGCAAGAAAACTCCAAATAAAGTCTTGAAGAGTCATTAAGACTGAAAGTGAAACTAAAATGATTGAACAATAACAATTAAAAGACTTAAGCTTGACCTTTAGGGAAATTTCTCTGGAATGTAGGAGAAAGGTGAGGTTATAAGAATAAGTAGTTTAGATTCACAGGGAGTGAATCTAATATGCCAGCTACATCAGTTCTTTAAAAAGGAGTTAAAATTAATTTGTAATTTTATACAACTTTATTTTCTTCACTTTTTTAGGAGAACAAATAGCAGAAGCAATAGCAAAAACATCTACTTATATTCATTTTTGGACTTCATGTTTACAAAGTGTTTTCCTCACTTCAATCCCTTATGGGCAGTAAGGTAAATTAATGTGGGACACTGAAGTTCTCAAAATTTTTGACTTTCAAGATTCTTTTACAATCTTGAAACCTGGAGAGGATCCACAACCCTCCTCCAAAAAGAATTTTTTCTTTATATGACTTGTAGAAGTTGATATTTACATAATTAGAAATGTTTGTAGTTGTTTTGTTGTGGTCTCTTCAATTGTAACCAATGCTTTGTGATGCCATTTCAGATTTTCTTGGCAAAGATACTGAGGTGGCTTTCTATTTCCTTCTGCAACCCATTTTGTGATAAGGAAGCTGTGGCAAACAGATTTAAGTGACTTGTTCAAAGGCACAAACTCAATTTCTGAGACAAAATTTGAACTCAGTTCTTCCTGACTCTAATCCCTGAAGTCTATCTACTGTAATAATTTATCTGACCCATTAAAATTAAAATATTTAATTATTATTATGAAAATAATTTTGACCTGCTGAAATCATGAACATTCTTAAGGACACTTTATCTTCCTGGTGTACACTTTGAAAACTGTTAAAGTACAAAAACAAAGATCTATGAAGCCATAGAAATTATCTAAAACATTACCCTCATGAAGTCCATTGAAGAAAAAAATTAAAGAATATGCAGTTGCTAAATACTGAAAAGTTCTGAGAACTAAATTTAATGAATGCCATAGTGTATAATAAAATAGAATTGGTGTTTACTTCCACAATATATCTTCTCGACACGATGACTGCTAACACAAATGTAAATATGATGCTAATGATTTTAAATAAAACTAAAATCAAAGAAGAAATCACTGGAATAACTTACACTAACCAAACAAGAAATGATAACAAATAACACTGTGTCAATGCTCCAGTGCAGTAATGATTTTAAATTAGAGCAGCAACATTTCCAGAATAGGTTGCTCATTTAACATTTTTAGGATTTGTCAATAAGATCACTTTTGGCATGAAACAACCTATTTATTTTGATTAGGAAAAAATATCTCCCAGAAACACTGGAGCAAATGCCAACCAAAGTGCTTGACTTCTTGGGAGTATATAATAAAGGCTTAAAAGAGAGAAACCAAACAAAGACCTGAAAATGTCAATGCAGCTTTCAGACACAGGGTACAGACTCCTGAAGAGTATTGTTCTACAAAGGTGGGAAAGTAAAAGATCTGGTTAACTAATTAGGGAAAATGTTTGTAGCTATTTATAATACACTGTATTATGGACAATATTCCAGTTTTACTCACTTACTGAAATGAATGTTCTTATTAACCATCCTGCTGTGTGGGGCAGATATCTGATAAGGTCTGACAAAGGTTATCTAGTTTCTTGCTACTTAGGGGTAAGCTGACATCTATGAGTTGTTTTGCTGCTGTGAATGACAAGTTCTGGGTACACTTGTATCAATTACATAGGCTTCATGGAAGGAAATTAGTGAATTAGAGCATATAAATTCCTGAAGATCATGCTCCATTTTTTTAAATATCATCTCATAAGTATAAAGTGTTTGATGAAAGAGTGAGAGAATAAGGTGTTGAGTTAGGAGAGCTGAGTTTACTAAGAAAACCATTAAAGAGACTCTAATCAGCATCAGTAATCACTGCCATTATCACTGAAAAGTCAAAGAGTCAAGGTAACTTGAAAAATTGACAAAATTTTGCCATTCCTAATTAAACTTTACTCTTTCCTAAGTATTCACCAGGCCTCCTCTACAGTAGTACATTTTGGTGATATATGTATATATATATACATATATATATATATATGTATATATATATACATATAGAGAGGGAGAGAGAGAGAGAGAGAGAGAGAGAGAGAGAGAGAGAGAGAGAGAGAGAGAGAGCAGGCAGAATAAGGCTATTAAAGTTATTGAAAGTGCATGTTTAAAAAGTGTTTGTTGATTGATACCCTTAACATACTCCTTTTCCTAACTTCTTTATTTTTGATAAAAGTATCTACATCCCTTCAGACCCAAATTTTGTAGTCTTAAGAGTTTATTCTCACTTAATTTCTATATCTATAACTAATCAGTTGCTAAATCTGATCAATTCTATCTCCTCAACATATACTCATCAATATCCTTCTCTCTACACAAATGCTCAGAGTCATAGATTAGGCTAATATTATCTCTTGTTTGAACTACTACTGCAATAGTCTGCTAATTATTCTCCTTTTCTCCATTTTCTCTTCATAATTTTTTTTCATACTTGCCAACCTGTTTGATATCCCTAAGGCATAAGTATAATGATGCCACTACTTTTACATTGACAAGTATTTATTCCACTCTTTCCCATCCTCACAATGATGGAAAGAAAGAAAAGGAAGGAAGGAAGGAAGGAAGGAAGGAAGGAAGGAAGGAAGGAAAAAGAAAAAACTAAGAAACTAAGAAAGAAAAAAATAAGAAATCCTAACAAATTTTTGTTATAACAAATTCTCTCATGGGACACTTACAAAAATAAAATAAAATAATTTAACAACCAAAAATTAAATTTATCAACCTTTAAAGACCAAAACATCTGATAAGATGATTCCAGAAAACTAATTATGAAGTTACCCATGTCTTGGAAGATTTAGGTAACAATCTTTAAAAAGCTAAAGATTCCTCTGATTAACCCTTAAAGATTGTTACAAATTTTCTCTGATCTCTCTTTCCAAATCAATTTTATCTTTCTCTCCATCATTCAGGTTCTTTTCCTGTCAGTTTTCATCTTGATGTTCTACATATATGGTATTCCATCATCTTTACCATCATGCTTATTCGTCTACCTATAAAACTTGTTTAAAAGTATTATTTCTACAATATGTTTATGGAAAAACACGCCATACTCCTTGTGTGTGACATGATGAGAAAAGACTGCAGAAGTACTATGACTTCCTTTGTTTGGGATGCTATATCTCTTTTAATATAGTTTGAAATGAATATAGATTTCTTGCCTGTCATAAAACTTTATTGAAGTTTAGAAAGTTTGCAGTCTAATAAAATACTTTATCTTCTACTTATAAAGTTGAATTTTAAACTATTTGCAAAGCTTTCAAATACATATGATCACATTCAGGTTACAATTCTAGCTATCAAAATATTTTTCAATCCTTGTTTTGTATTCCCAGTGTGTTCTCAGTTTTGTATCATTGGCAGATTTAATAAGCATGCCACAATCCTTTAACCAAGTTGTTGATAAAATTACTTTGAGATAGCATTAAGATTACTAATGAAATCTGTATAAACCTTCAGAAAAGAAAAAAAGTGATTAGTATGGACATCTAAGATACAAAATACAAAGTATGCGTGTGTGTGCATGTGTGTGTGTGTGTGTGTGTGTGTGTGTGTGTGTGTGAACTGCTGTGTACTGGACCTTGAAAACCAGTTAAACTAAACATATTATGATTCTATTCATAAAGGAAAAAATAAAGAAGGCGAAAGTTTAGTGAGATGTATTTCTTTAAGATAGTGTTTTAATTCCTTTATTTATTTCACATAAGGTGATGTTATCTTTATTAGCACCAGTAGTAGTAATTAATAATAATAACAATATAAAATAGCTAGCATTTATCTAGTATTTTGGAATTACTTCATTTTTTAAAAACCCTATGAGGTAAATCCTGACAGTTTTGTTATAGATTCTATACTGTTGTTTAGATAATCTTTAACATTCATGAGTTTCTGCTATAATGAAATGATGAGTTACATTTGTCTAAGCTTTGAATTTTAGCAAATGATAATTATGAGGGGAAAAAGAATCCTAGTGCTTATAACAATTTCATTTCCCTAAAAGGTCGTTAGATTCATAATGGGAAATCTGTTAAAGAAAGTAGCAGAGCTGAGTTGGCTAGGTGACGCAGTGGATAAAGCACTGGCCCTGGAGTCAGGAGTACCTGGGTTCAAATCTGGTCCCTGACACTTAATAATTACCTAGCTGTGTGGCCTTGGACAGGCCACTTAACCCCATTTGCCTTGGAAAAAAGCTAAAAAAAAAAGAAAGTAGCAGAGCTGATGCATGTGATTCCAGTTGTCAAAAATTACTTATTTTTTAGTCATTCAGCCATGGTCCACTCTTTGAGACTCCATGAAGTACTCATGTTAGACCCTTCTATTTTCTATTATCTTCTAAAATTTGTCCAATCTCATGTTTATTGCTTCCATGATAATAACTATTCATTTCATCCTCTGCTGCACTCTTCCCTTTTTTACTTCCTTCTTTCCCAATATTAGAATCTTTTCTAGTGAGTTCTATTTTTCTCATTATTTGGTCAAAGTATTTAAGCTACAGCTTCAATATTTGACCTTCCAATGAATAATTTGTCCTGAATGATATGATCACTTTTCTGGTCAAGGAATTTTCAAAAACATCAGTTCTGCAGAGCTTATTCTCTCCTATAGTTCAGCTCTCATAGTCATACATTACTGGAAAAACCATATTGAAGTTTCTGCTTTTTAGTATGCTGTTGAAATTTATCATAGCTTACATTGCAAGAATCTTTTGATTTCATGGCTGTGGTCATTGCAGAGATCTTTGAGTCCCCAAATAAAAAAGTTACATTGTTTCCTCTTCTAGACCCTCTATTTACTAGGGAGTAATAGAATTAGATGCCATGAATGTGCTGAGTTTTTCTCACTTTTTCTATTTTTTTAGAGGAGGCTAACAGTTAAACTTCAAGACAATTTTTCCAGTTTTCTCTTTTACCCTTATTAAGAGACTTCTTAATTATTCTTCACTTTCTATCAACAGGTAATGGCATCATTTGCAATTCTGAAATTACTGATATTTCCCCTAGCAACCTCAGTTACAGCTTTTGATTCTTTGAGCCTGGAATTTCACTTGATGTAATGTACATATAAGTTAAATGACTAAGGTGACTTGGGTCAGCTAGGTGGTGCAGTGGATAGAGCACTGGTCCTGAACTTAGAAAAAGCTGAGTTCAAATGTGACTTCAGACATTTAATAATTTACCTAGATGTGTGACCTTGGGCAAATCACTCCATTGCCTTGAAAAAAACCAAATAAATAAATACAGTGACCACATAAAGTCTTGCCATACTCCTTTTCTAGTTTCAAACCAATCAGTTGTTCCTTGTTTGGGTCTGTTGTTTCTTTTTCTACATATAGGTTCCTCAGAAGTCAAGATAATCTAGTACTTTCATTCTTTGGACACTTACCACATTTTGTTGTAATATATAAGTAGAAGTCTTCAATGTATTCAATGATTCAGAAGATATTTCCCCCCTCTATAATTTCCTTTCTTTCTCCATAATCCACTGAATGCTGGCAATTAGTGCCTAGCTCTTTTTTTTTTTTTGGCAAGGCAATGGGGTTTAGTTTCTTGCCCAAGGCTACACAGCTAGGTAATTACTAAGTGCCTGAAGCTGGATTTGAACTCAGGTACTCCTGACTCCAGGGTCAGTGATTTATCCATTGTACTACCTAGCCTCCCCTAACCTGCTGAATCTGAAAGATAATCTTGCTGGCATGTGAAATGAGTGCGATTGTTCAGTATTTGAACTTTCTTTGGCAATTTTTTTAAGATTAAAGTATAAATTGATCATTTCCAAACCACTGACCCATGTTCTGTGTTCTAAAGTTACTGGTATATTAATAACAAATCTTGTAAGGTTTTCAATAAGTCAGATAGAATTCCATTACTTCCATCAGCTTTCTTGTGAGCAATACTTCCCAAAAGTGATTTGACTTCATTCTCCAGGATGTCTAGCTCTAGATGAATAATGACACCATCTTCACTATTGGTGATGTTAATCTTCTACTTTGAATTTTCTCTACTTTCTTCAATTTAAGTCTAAACTTTTCAATTAAAAAGCTCATGATCTAAGCCTTAGTCAACACCTCAGTTATTTAGAGCCTCTCCAACCTTTGGATTCAAAGTATATAATCAAACTGATTTAAATATTGACCATCTTTTAATGTCTTTGTGAAGTCACCTTTTGGGTTTCTAAGAAAGTGTTTGCTATGATCACTGAATTATCTTGACAAAACTCTGCCCTGTTTCATTTGGTATTCCAAGGCCAAATTTCTTCTACTATTCTAATTACCTTTTGAATTCCTACTTTAACATTCAATCTGCTACAATAAATGTAACAACTTTTTTGGTGTTATTTTTAGAAGATATGGTAAGTCTTCATAGAACTGATCAACTTTGATCTCTAGCATCAACATTTACAGCACAGTCTTGTTTATGATATTAAATGTATTGCCTTGGATTCTAACATATAATTCTGCCAGTTTTGATATTATTGCCAGTACTTTTACACTTTTATTGACTATGAGGATTACTTCATTGTTTCTGAGAAATTCTTACCTACAATATTAAATGTAATCATCACATGAAATAAATTTACCTATTCCTGCCCAAGTAAGTTTACATATCTCCATAAAATTAATGCTTAATCTTTCCATCTCCTGTTTGACAACAATCGTCTTACCCTGGTCCTTATACCATACATTATAGTTTCATTAACAAAAAAAAAGTTCCATTTTAAATTTTATCATAAAGTCAGCAAGGTTAAAAGTCCCCTTCAAAACTATCCTCTAACTATGAAATTAAATTATAAAGAAGTGTCAGAAATTCACAACAAATGAAACACTTAGCTTCATTGAACCATATCCTTTATGAAGTGACAAAGTAAATTGAGCAAAAATAATATTAAGATAACATTTATTCCATATAAACAGGCATTACAGATCAAGTTAAAAATTAGTTCAATTTCAAGAGAGATGAACTAATCAGAATCAATGGAAAAAAACTACTCATAACTATTTAAAATATGGACAGAGCCCAAACTCACATTTTAAAAAAATTAAGACAAATATGCGTTTGCCCATACTACAAATAATTCTATTGTCTTTCCATAACATTATTACTCATCAAATGCAATTTTTAAAGGCTAAATATGTCACAAACACCTGTTATTTATGCTACTATGTTCTACGATGCTATTTATAATTGTTATAGAATCATTAATTTTGAACTAAAAGAGACTCAAGAGGTCATCTTACTCATCCCACTCACTTGCTAGATTAAAAAAAAACAGCAATCTAATGAATAAGTGAATATCCATCTTCTTTGCCATTTTTTTTTGTTTTTAAAAACTTTACCCTTTTACTTTTGCATTTTATTCATATATCACCTTGTAACAAGATTCAGTAATGATCATTGATCATTGAAGGTAAATAACAGGTCAAGTGCAACTTAAGGAAATTGAGACTGACTGAGATTCCAGAACTTGCCCAGGCTCAGATAGAATACACATGCATGCAAGGATTTATACATGCATATATAGATTTATATAAGCATATATATGTGTATATGTATGTATGTATGTATGTGAATTTAGATATATGTATATGTATATATTTTTTCATAAATATATGTATATATATTCTGGGGTTACATTTGAACCATGTCCTTTCACATTTTAAGCTTAATACTCCACCTAATATATAATGTTGATTGTCAGATTTACTTCCTTGGGTGAAGATGTTTAATTCACTTTTTTATTACCCATACTAATTATATCTTTCTACATATATATATGAATCCTGCATCTTAAGATTTTTTTCATTAATTTTGGAGAGTTTACCATATGAAAAAGAAGTAACTAATTTCCATGGAAGTAGCAATTAATGCTTCAGGTTCATGAAATGGAATGGACTAAACATGCATCCATGCAACATACTTGCCCAGGGAATGCTTGTGGTCAACCATAGACCAGAGATCAGGCAGGAGAGCAGTCAAAGTCTATTCTAAAACATTGATTCCTGATCAAACACAGCTAATGGCTGGGACTTTTCATAGTGATAAGGAGCTGCATGAATTTTATGATGAATAAAACTTGAGTTCAATAACTTTATGCAATACTTTTTTTTTCAAATTTCAGGCCCCCAAATTACTGTGCATCTTATACATGGAGGAATATGCTAATTTAAGTCTGGTTTTATTGTCTCCAGTTTTAGAATGCAAGTTCTTCATTGAGGAGGGAGGAACAGGATACTTTGCTTCTACTTTGGAGTCCCTAATACCTACAACAAACCCTGGCAACTAACAGTTGGTGCTTAAAAAATGATTCCTGAATGATTAAGTGAATCAAAATACCCCCTACATATATATATATGAGGACATCCTTTCTATTTTCTGTTTATATATATATATATATACTTCTGCTTTTTCCTAGGAATTCATAATCTCAGGAGATAATTTCTAAGTTGCATCAAATAGTGTGAATTCTTTATTACTCAATGAAATTCTTGAATCAACAAAAATCAATTAGTAAAGCATTTTTTTCCTTATCAGTGTTGTTGTTGCTGTACTGTTTTATTTTTGTCTAAAAATGCTCTTAGAAGAGTGCTTACTTCCCAATTTTAAAAGCGATGCTACATTAAGCTACTTTGTTGCTGCAATGTATTTATTAAGACTTTTGTCTATTTGCTTTGTCCAGTTCTCTAATTTTGGCATATGTGGATCTAATTCATCAATAAGTAAAAAAGTAAAACTTGCAATCTTCTCAAAAAATCCAAATTCACTTTAATGGGAAGAACCACAAATTTATTATACAGTCAGTTGTCTCAATTGACTAGAAAAAGTGGTATAATGAGGGATTATGATGGAATTTGATATGTATAATTATGGTATCAGAAACATGTAGATAAAGTTTAAACTTAACAGCTATACAAGTAAAGCAAATTTTAGCAGTGTTTATCTTAGAAGCAAGAATTAACATGAAGAAGCAGGCATCACAATAAAGCTTATTTTCATAAAAATGTCTTCTATTTTTAATATTTTTAAGTCATTCAATCAGCCCCACAATATTATGAAATTTTGGGGGTTTTATCTGATTTGATTAAAGCAAATCCAAGCCCTTCAAGCATGAGTGATTCTCTTCATTTTATCAGAAATCTACTTTGAAGTCTATCACAGAAAGAAATACAAGGTTATATTTATACAATTAGGCCAGACTTGGGGTTTTCTTGTAATGTCCATGTCAACAGACTGCTGAGTTTCAACACTTGTTAGAGGGATCTTCTCTCTTTCCCAAAATCAGTATCATCATACTTTATTTCCTAATTATTCAATAGAACCAGACCACTGTCATAATTGTTTTTTGGTAGACAATAATATGGGATATTAAAAGTTATTAAAAGAAATGATGAAAGAACAAATGATTTAGTTTAATTGAAGATTGGGGGAAGAATTTATAGATGAGAGTTTGCTTTAATTTCTTATTTTCCAGTATTTCTTAATTTCTTATCAAAATATTGTCAAAAGGAGAAAAGAAATACTAATTTATAGATTATCACTTCAGCAATAAAATAATTACAAAGATCTTAAGCTTATTTATGATCATATATATAAACATATATATAAACATATATATATATATATATATATATATATATATATATATATATATATATATGTAAAAGAATCTTAGAGGCCATTTGAAATGCAAGGGAAGAGCCCAACTATGAGCTAAGTGCTATACTAAATTCTTCCAAGTATGTCAAAAGACAGTTCCTGCCCTCAAGTATTTTATACCCTAATAGGAGAGATGATATACATAATAATTAAAATCATGATATAATATGATAATCCAAAAATAGAAAAATTCAGAAAGGAATGAACACTCAAAGGGGGCAATTTAGGCAAAATTTATTTAAGATTTCCAACATGAAAATAGAGCTTTTAAATTAATAAATAACATGAATTGTGCTCATTCCTATGTATGAGTTGTGGGAATGAATTTTCTATTACTCTCTGATACCTATTATTTTCTTGGAAATAAGTAGTGTAAACTAGATTGGAAAAGGATTAAGAAAAATATCCTATTCCAACAAGGGTGAATGCAATTTGTATTTGGTTTTAAGTAATTTTGTTTGTGGGGTGATTTTTTATGTTTTCCTTGCTTACCATCTATCACAATGTTGGACTATACAGAAAGAGTAACCAATGGCTATAATGAAAGTGTATAGCAAAATTATGAAGTCATTTTGAGGGGGAAAAAAGAAGTGAAAGTGAATAAATGTAGGAAATTACACAGTTGATCAAAAATACAGAATCCTAAGAATAGAAGTTTTATTAATATGAAATTGAATATGTACATCCTTTTCACATTAGCAACTTGTTAATATTAAATAAGGGATGTTAGATCTTCAATTAGATAGTGAGTGACAAATGCAATAATTAAAATGAACAGAAGAACAATGTGCTATTGTTCATTGACCTACATTGGCCCCTCCCCCATTTCACTTCATCCACAGAAACCTTTGTATTCTTACATCTCTTTAAAACTCTGCTTACAAACCATGTTTTTCATAATTATTGTCTGACTTAAACAAACAATGGCCCAACTTACCTCTCATGAACTGGATCTCCTTTTCTTGCAAGCAGACATTAGAAAAGCTTACTCATAGTTTGTATTATCATTTCACTAATATTATCTGCTAGTCTGCTCTTCTTTCATGATTTGGAGGCATATTTCATCAGCACAAGGCCTGAATTCTGTCTTCATATTCTAATCTTCGTTTCTCCAGCACCATTTTAAAATAGATTAAAAATCAATTGTGCAAGAATTTTTTAAAAACATCATAATTTATACAAAAATCACCATATTTTCAAGTTAAAATGACATGAGGGGATGTTTCTTCATATTGTAAATAAGTGGAAAATATTATTAAGCATAGAAGTAAAAGATTTAGTAAAACATTATCAGAAAGCAATTCTTTGAGATAATAGTCCAAACCTATATTTTTACATTCAAGAACACTGAGGCCAAGACTATACTTTTGCCTGATTTACATCCTGCTACCAATATAATAATCTTCAACTTACTAAAACAATAAAAGACATTATATTTGGAGCCAGAATGCCTGGATTGTAGATCTGGTGATTGCACTTCTTGGATTTGATTTTGATTATCTCTTAATTTTCTTGAAGCTCTTTTGATATTTTTAAATCAGAAAAAAAAAAGAGAACTTCTTTAAGTACCTCTAAGGCTTTCTGTGACAATCAAAAAAAAAAAAGAAAAACCTTGTAAAATCATTTAGAAAAATGTAATATGACATATGTATTTGACCATTTAAAATGGAGGAAATGCAGTTTAGCATTTCATGTTTCTTTGTTCCTAGTCAAGTAATAAAATATAATGACTACATTATTATATATCCACTTCATCACCATACATGACTCAAACACTCAATCCCAAATTTATCCTCCCATCTGACTGAAATTTACTATAAAAATTGCCTCTGAGGCACAGCCAAGATGATGGAGATAAGTCAAAACTTCCCTGAGCTCTTTCAGCTTCCCTCAGAATCAACACTAATCAAGTTTCTAAATGATTTCCTAGTCACCAAAGGAATGAAACAAGAATATTTCCTTGCTATAATAGTTTTTTAGGATAATGTCTTCAGCTATGCTTTAAAACACTTTAACTAGGGATGAAAATGGTATCAAGGTCAGCTAGCACAATGATGGCGATGGCGCATTCATCGATTTGAAAAGATTACAAATCAATACCAAAGTGGAGGGAGTGTTGTTGTGTTAACTTCTGTATGCAGATGATTGTGCACACAATACAGTCTCTGAAGCACTGATTAAATAACATTTTGATTGATTCTCTGCTGTTTGTGCTAATTTTGTTCTAACAATTAGCACCTAAAAACACAGGTGCTCCATTATCCAGCACCACATCCTCCATATGTGAAACCAGAGATTACGATAAATAAAGAAGTTTTGAATGCTATGGATAAGTTCATTTAATTTGGGTGTGTAGTTTCAAGGGAGCTACACAGGGGTTGATACATGTGTTTGGGAGTGTTTGGGAAGCTCCAAAAGAAAGTATGGGAGAGAAGAGGCATTGCACTGATTATTAAACTGAAGGTCTACAAAGCCATTGTGCTGACCTCAGAACTGTTTGCCTGTGAAACCTGTACAGTCTACCAGAAATATTTAAGGAAACTGAACTGTTTCCATTTAATTATCTTAAGAAGTTTCTGGGGGCAACTAAATGGTACAGTGGATAGAATACCAGTCTTGGAGTCAGAAGGACCTGAGATCAAATTCAGCCTCAGACACTTAATATTTTTTTAGCTGTGTTATTTTGGACAAGTCACTCAACCCCATTGCCTTAAATAAATAAAAATTAAAAAGAAAGAAGAAAAAAAGAAGATGCTGAACATCATGTGTCAGGAGAAGAGAACTTTTGTGTCCTTTCTTCTTCTAAACTACCAAGCATTCCAACATTACTATGGTGAGTGCAACTACAATGGTCTGGGCATGTTGTTATAATGCCAAACATTCTCTTGTCAAAAGCACTATTTTCAAGAGAAATCACACAGAGCAAGTGCTCCTAAGGGGGGTTAGAAAAAGTGCCATGAGAACACCCTAAAAGTCCCTCTTAAGAACTTTGGAATTGTTGAAAAACTCAAGGACAATGACTTCTGCGATCACAGCTCCTATTTGAAAAAATTTTTGGAGAAACTGGAAAAAAAATATGGAAAATCTAGGCACAGACCTACCTTCCACACTCTATATCAAAATAAAGTCAAAATAGGAACAGGTTTTAGACATAAAATGTAATACCATAGATCAATGAAGAGACCAAGAAATATTCTACCTGTCAGATCTATGTAAAAGGAAGAAATTTATGAGCAAACAAGAAATATAGAACATAACAAATCACAAACTGGAGGATTTTGGTTATGTAAAATTAAAAAGGTTTTGCACTAATAATACCAATGTGGCCAAAATTAGAAGAAAATCACAAAAACATTAACAACTAGAAGTTCTGATAAAAGTCTCATTTCTAAAATATATAGAGAATTTCATTGTAAGGTTGAAGTCATTCCGCAATTGATAAATGGTCAAAAGATATGAACAGACAGTTTTCAAATGAAGAAATTAAATCAATATAAAATCATATGAGAAAATGATCCAAATTATTATTTTTTAAAATTTATTTATTTATTTTGAATTTTACAATTTTGCCCCTAATCTCACTTCACAACCCCAACCCCACAGAAAGTAATCTGTTAGTCTTTACATTGTTTCCATGGTATACATTGATCTAAATTGAATGTGATGAGAGAGAAATCATATCCTTAAAGAAAAAAATAAAGTATGAGATAGCAAAATTATATAATAATTTTTTTTTTGTTTTTTACATTAAAGGTAGTAGTCTTTGGTCTTCATTCAAAATCCACAATTCTTTCTCTGGATGCAGATGGTATTCTCCATTGCAGACATCCCAAAATTATATCTGATTGTTGCACTGATGGAATGGGCAAGTCCATTAAGGTTGATCATCACACAAATGTTGCTGTTAGCGTGTACAATGTTCTTCTAGTTTTGCTCATTTTGCTCAGCATCAGTTCATGCAAATCTTTCCAGGCTTCCCTGAATTGCCATCCCTCCTGTTTTCTAAAAAAAAGTGTTCCATTATATGCATAAACAACAGTTTATTAAGCTATTCCCTAATTTAAGGACATTCACTCAATTTTCAATTCTATACCACCATACTATGAATATTTTTGTATAAGTGATATTTTCACCCTTTGTCATAATCTCTTCAGGGTATAGACCAGTAGTGGTATTGCTGGATCAAAGGTTATGCAAATTTTTTTGCTTTTTGGGCATAATTCCAAGTTGTTCTCCAGAAAGTTTGGATGAGTTCATAATGTATTAGTGTCCCAGATGTCCCACATCCCTTCAAACATTGATCATTGTCCTTTCTGGTCATATTGTCCAGTCTGAGGGGTGTGAGGTGGTACTTCAGAGACGCTTTAATTTGCATTTCTCTAATAATTAGTGATTTAGAGCAATTTTTCATATGACTATGGAATGCTTTTATTTCCTCATCTGTACATTGCCTTTGCAAATCCTTTGACCATGTGTCAATTGAGGAATGACTTGTCTATATAAAAATTTGACTCAGTTCTCTGTTTGCTTTAGAAATACATCCTTTGTCAGAAATGCTAGTTGTAAAAATTGTTTCCCTACATTTCTTTTGATTTTGGATACAGTGGTTTTGTCTGTGCAAAAAATTTTTACTTTAATGTAATCAAAATTATCTAGCTTATTGGTAATTATGTTCTCCATCTCTTCCTTGGTCTTAAACTACTTCCCTTTCCATAGATCTGACAGATAAACTATTCCTTGATTTCCTAAATGGTTTACAATATTGTTTTTTATGTCTAAATCCTGTATCCATTTAGATATTATCTTGGTATAAGGTGTGAGGTGCTGGCCTGATCCAAGTTTCTTCCATACTAATTTCCAATTTTCCCAACAGTTTTTATGAAACCCACTAGCTGGACTCTGGGTTTATCAAACAGCAGATTACTATAATCATTTCCTGCTATTACATCTAGTGTATTCCATTGATCCACCACTCTATTTCTTAGCCAATATCAGACAGTTTTGAAGACTGATGCTTTATGACATAATTTTAGATCTGGTAAGGTTCAGCCACTTTTTTTTTTGCACTTTTTTGTCATTAAATACCTGGTAATTCTTGACTTTTTATTTCACCATATGAATTTACTCACTTTTCCCCTAAATCATTAGAGTAATTTATTAGAATTTTGATTAAACAAGAAGTTTAATTTTGGTAGTATTTTCATTTTTATTATATTACCTCTACCTATCTACAAACAGCTCATATTTGCCCATCTATTTAAATCTAATTTTATTTGTGTGAGAAGTGTTTTGCAATTATTTTCAAAAAGTTTCTGATTCTGCCTTGGCAGGCATACTGCCAAGTATTTTATATTGTTTGAAGTTAATTTGAATGGGATTTTTCTTTCTAGTTATATATATATATGTGTGTGTGTGTGTGTGTGTGTGTGTGTGTGTGTGTGTGTGTGTGTGTGTGTGTGTGTTGAGGATTTGTGAGGGTTTATTTTATATCTTTCGACTTTGCTAAATTTCATAATTATTTCCAGTAGTTTTTTTAATGATTTTTTGGATTCTCTAGGTACATCATCATGTCATCTGCAAAGAGTGAGAGTTTTGCCTCTCTTCCCAATTCTAATTACTTCACTTTCTTTTTACTCCTCTTATTGCTGAAGCTAAAATTTCTAACATGATATTGAATAGTAGTGGTGATAATGGGCATCCTTGTTTCACCCCTTATCCTTTTAGGAATGCCTTGAGCCTATCCTCATTACATATAATGCTTGTTAATGGTTTCAGATGGTTACCACTTTTTATTCTAAGGAACATTCCACTTATTTCTATGTCCTCTAGGACTGGATGCTGTATTTTGTCAAAATCTTTTTCAGCATCTATTGATATAATCATATGATTTCTGACAGGTTTGTTATTGATAAAAATAATTATACTGACAATTTTCCTAATATCAAACCAACCCAACAATCCTGGGATAAATCCTATTTGGTCATAACATATTATCCTAGGAATAACTTGTAATCATTTTACTAAGAATTTATCTAAGATTTTTGCAGCTATATCCATCAGGGAGATAGATCTATAATTGTCTTTCTATATTTTCACTCTTCCTGCTTTAGGTATAAGCACAATATTGGTGTCATAGAGAGTTAGGCAGATGGGCAGAGCCAAAATGGCAGTGTGAAGGCAGGATTTTGCAGGAGCTCCTTCCCCAAAAACTCCAAAAGTCATCAGATTATTACTCTAGACAAAATTTAGAGGGGAAGAACCCACAGAAAATCTGAGTGATACATTTGCCCAGTTCAAAATAACTTAGAAGCTCCACTGGAAATATCTGGTTCATCAGGACTGGGAGTTGCATGGCCTCAGTGCAGCCCAGCCTAGTCTAGCCCAGCCCAGGTATCACCAGGAACAGCTTGAAGGGGTTGTGAGAGAACTCTGCTACACCAGAATGATTGTGGGGTGAGGAGCACTGGCTGCAAAACCTGCAGTGAGAATTGAGAGAAACCAGCCTGCACGTCCAGGGCACAGCCCATAAATGTTAACGAGGTCAGGGAAGATTGCAGGAATATTTCTGCTCTCCCTGGGCCAGGACTCTGCTGTTTATCCACACTCAGATCCATCTTACAGTTTGGCCTTCCATAACAAGATAGCAGGAATTCTCCTTACAGCCACAGGGAAGAGGGGAGTGCCTGTGGTCATCTACATATCAAAGCGCAGACAAGAGAGCATAAGACCTTGGAAGAATTAAAGGTCCCAGTGGGGTGTTCAAGAAAACTCCCAAAGCCATGGAAATGCTCTAATTAGTCTTGTACTGAGGAAATGAGTAAACAAAAAAAAAGAACCTGACCATAAAAAATTATTTTAGTCCCCTGGAAGATCAAAACACATACTCAGATAATGACAAAATTAAAGCTTCTGTATCCAAAACCTCCAATAGAAATACAAAATAGTCTCAGACTATGGATGAGTTCAAAAAATACTTTGAAAAGAAATTAAGGAAGGTGAAGGAAAAATTGGGAGGAGAAATGAAAGTAATGCAGAAAAATCATGAAAACTAAATCAATAGCTTGGTGAAAGAAATACAAAAAAAACTGAAGAAAATAACATGTTAAAACCAGTTTAGGTCAAATGGAAAAAGCAAAACAAAAAGTGAAAGGGGGAGAAGAATGCATTAAAAAGCAAAATTGGTCAGCTGGAAAAGGAAATTAAAAAAGCTCTTTGAAGAAAATAACTCCTTCAAATGCAGAATAAACTAAAAAAAACTTATGATGTTGCAAGAAATCAGGAAGAAATAAAAGTCTTCCAAAAAAGCCAAAAAATAGAAGAAAATGTGAAATATCTCATTGGAAAAACAACCAGACTCCAAAACAGATCCAGAAGAAATAATTTAAAAATTATTGGACTACCTGAAAGTCATGACCAGGAAAAGAACCTAGATTTCATTTTTCAAGAAATAATATAGCAAAATTACCCTGAGATGCTAGTAGATAATAAAATAAAAAATGAGGGAATTCACTGGATAGCTCCTAAAATATATCCCAAAATAAAAACTTCCAGGAATATTATAACCAAATTCCAAAACTCTCAAGTCAAATAGAAAATTCTAAAGGCTGCTAGAAACAAACAATTCAACTTACCATGGCTCCATAGTCAGGATTACACAGAATCTGGCAGCATCTACATTAAGGGTTTGGATTGGAATATGATATTCTGGAAGGCAAAAGATCTTGGTTTACAACTGAGAATCAACTACTAGGGAAAACTGAACATCTACTTTCAGGGGTAAAGATGGACTTTCAATGAAACAGTGGACTTTCAATCTTTCCTATTGAAACAACCAGAGCTAAACAGAAGGTATGATCTTCAGGTACAAGACTCTAGTCGATCATAGAGGGGGAAGATGAGAAGGACTAACTATGAGGAACTTAATCATATTGAACTGTTTGTATTTCTACATGGGAAGAAGATATTGATAACTCATATGAACTTTCCCATTTATAAGAGCTTGTTAGAAGGATAATATAGACAGGGCACAGGAAGGAGCAGAAGATAATTGTAAAATATAGTAAAAAGTTGGAGTCAATGGGTGATAAAGGGAAGTACTGGGAGGAAGAGAAAGGAGAGGAAGAAGGAGCTAAGAAATTTCACATAACAGTCAAGAAAAACCTTTTTCAATGGAGTGGAATGAAGGAAGAAAAGGGGAATGAGTATGTCTTCATTCTCATCAGAAATGCCTCAGAGAGGAAATAACATGCACACTTAAAAGGGTAAAGAAATCTGTCTTACCTTAGAGAAAAATGAGAAGAGAGGGATGGGATAAGGGGGAATGGAGGGGGGAGAAGGGGGAGAATAGGTGATAGGAGAGAGGGAAGATTGTGGGAGAGGGTACTCAGAAACAACACTCTTTTGGACCGGGCCAGGATGAAAGGAGAGAGAGAATAGAATAAAGGAGAGTGGGGAGGAATAGAGTGGAAGGACATACAGCTAGTAATAGCAACTGGGAAAAACATTGAAGCAAATACTATGGTGGAGTTATGATAAAGAAGGCAATTCACCCCAGAGACAGAGCCATTGGAATCTGAACATAGACTAAAGTAGCAATCTTTATTTCAAACAAAGCAGTTACAAAAATAGATATCCTTTAAAGAAATAAGGAAGGAAACTATATACTCCTAAAAGGTACCATAGGCAATGAAGTAATTTCAATACAAAATACTATTTACCCAATTGTATAGCATCTAGATCCTTAGAAGAGAAGTTGAAGGAGTGACAGGAAGACACAGACAGAAAAACTCTACTGGTGGGAGACCTCAACCTCCTTCACTCAGATTTAGATAAATCTAACTATAAGATAAACAAGAAGGAAGTTAAGGAGGTAAATAAAACATTAGAAAACCTAGACATGATAAACCTATGGAGGAATGGGGATAGAAAGGAATATACTTTTTTTCTGCAGTACATGACACTCAAAAATTGAACATGTACTAGGACATAAAAACTTAATAATCAATTGCAGAAAGACAGAAATTGTGAATGCATCTTTCTCAGCTCATAATGTAATAAAATTCACATGCAATATTGGAACAGGGAGATATAGACCCAAAACTAATTGGTAACTAAATGACTTCATTTTAAAGAATGAATGAATCATACAAATTATAGAAAGAATTAATGATTTCATCCTAGATAATGACAATAGTGAAGCAACATGGGATACAGCCAAGGCAGCTGTCAGGGGATATATTATATCTTTAAATGCTTTCATGAGTAAATTAGAGAAAGAGGAAATTAATGAACAAAACATGCAACCAAAAAGTTAGTGAAAGTATAAATTAAAAAAACCAATTAATTATCAAATAAGAAATTCTAAAAATTAAAGGAGAAATTAATAAAATTGAAAACAAGAAAACTATTGAACTAATAAATAAAGCTAAGAGTTGGTTTTATGAAAAGACCAATAAAATTGATAAACCTCCAGTTAACTTGGTTTTAAAAAAGAAGAAAACCAAATTGCTAGTATCATAAATAAAAAGGAGAATTCACCACCAATGAAGGGTAAATTAAAGTAATAATTCAGAATTATTTTATCCAAGTCTAGGCCAATAAATTCGATAGCCTAAGTGTGATTGACGAATATTTACAAAAATATAAGTTGCCCGGCTTAAATGAAGAACAGATTAAATACCTAAATAACTCATTCTCAGAAAAAGAAATTCAACAAGCCTTTATTGAACTCCCTAAGAAAAAAATCTCTGGGGTCAGATGGTTTCAAATGGGTCCATAGAAAATTACCTGGAAGATAGAGATGATGACTCAGAGAAATCTATAACCTCAGAAGAGAATATGATTTGGTCTCCATCCCAGAAAGAATTCCTTGAAGTTATCAGGAAGGATTTCAAAATCAGTTGGAAAATTTGGGAGAGAAAATTAACACCTTGCAACAAGAAAAAAAAATTCTTGAAAAATACAACTGGACAAAGGCAAAAAGACAATAATTCTCTCAAAACTACAATTGATCAAAAGGAAAACTTGTACAAAAAAGAACTGACTAAGAAAATTCTTCTCTAAATAAAAGAATGAAGTCTGTGGAAACTAATGACTTCATGAGACAACAAGAATCTGTTAAACAAATCCCCAAAATAAAAAAAAATAATAGGAGAAGATGTAAAGTACCTCATTGGCAAAACCACTGACCTCGAAAATAGAATGAGGAGAGACAATCTCAGAATCACTGGGCTTCCTGAAAATATGGAAGAGGAAAAAAAGCCTGGACTTAATATTATAGGGTTTAGTGATTAAAATTGCCTTGGTATGATGCAACCAGAGGGCAAAATAGTTATTGAAAGAATACAATGATCCCCTCTGGAAAGGGATACCAAAATGAAAACACCAAGCAATATTGAGGTCAAATTCCAGAACTATCAAATAAAAGAAAATTCAACAAGCAGGCAGAAAGGAACAATTTAGATACCAAGGAGCCAAAGTAAGGCTTACTCAAGACTTGGTTGCATTAACATTAAGGGATCAAATGGACTCGAATGAGATAGTCTGAAAAGCAAAGGAGCTTGGAATGCAGTCAAGGATTCACTATCCAGGTAAACTGACCATTCTGTTCCAGGGAGAAAGATGGACATTTAATGAAATAGGAGACTTACAAGAACTTAACAGAAAATTTGGACTTCAAACAGGAACCCCCCAAAAACATGAAAAGTTAAAAAAAGGTAAAGAAAAGAAGTACTATCCTATAAGATGAAACTGGCTATGTCTCTACTTGGAAGAAAGACTCTAATACCTCTCAATAATTGTAGAGAGAATACACTTAGCCAGACATGATGGACACTCATGACTCTTCTGTGACTCTAACAGAAAGATTTATAAACAATACCTCTTTTAAAAGGGGGACAATAAAGAGATAGGAGGATGGAGGAGATTGAATGGGGGTAAATCTCATTACATTAAGATTGCAATTGAAGAGAAGAAGGGAGGAGCTGAGAACCATCTGAAACTTATTCTCTTCATATTTGGCTTAAAGTTAATATACATACACTCATTTGTGTTAAGAAACTCATCTTACCTTTCAAGTATCAAAAGGAGGAAAGGGGGGGAGGAGGAAAAGGGGAACTAAGAAGGAAGGGAAGGAAGAAGGGGTAAAGGTAAAGAGCAAAGAAAGGGAAGGGGGTTGAATATAAGAGGACAAACACATTAAAGTTGATGGTATCCAGAAACAAAATATTGGGGAATATGGATAAAGTGGAGAGAGAGAGAGAGAGAGAGAGAGAGAGAGAGAGAGAGAGAGAGAGAGAGATAAGAGGTTGGAGCAAAATATATTTTGCTTCAGCTGAAATGAAAGAAGCAGGGGTAGCAATAGATTTCTCTGAGTTAACATCTTTATCTTCTAGGTAATTTTCTATGGACCACTCCTTTCTTTTGCATTTCTTCTTTTTCCTGAGATCTTCTGTGGGACAGGGGCTGGTTCACTGAAGTTTGGTGTTGAAATCCAAAGAGGCTTTACTCACTGAGTTTAATAACTCCAAGTGGACCAGCTAGTAGGGGGGTTCTGATTGTTTTCTCTGGAGTGTCTATGACCTTGATTTCAGGCCCTTTCCCTTGGCCTGGATGGAGTGGGCAGAGCTGCTGGATACTTTATCCTTGAATAATGTGGGCTATGCCTTGGGGAGAGGTAATTAATCTCCCTATTCAGCTGAAAGAGCTCTGCTGACCATGCCTGAGCCTAGGGGATGGGGTGGGTTTTTACTGTGTTTGTTCTAGGAAGAGGACTCCACTGAAGTATGTATTCTGAGGTCTTCCAGACCCAGGGGATAGATGTCTTTGTCTCTCTGTGCTGGAACTTGCCCTCCATTCCTGAGGGAGCATCCCAGACTTTCAGTCCTACAGCCAAAGGCTCCATGCCCCAGTTGGCTCTTGGACTGGGGCTCCCACAGTCAACATCTATGTTGCTGATCTTAGGTTAGTCATAGTCTCACTCAGGTGCCCCTGGCCTTCCTCTCTGCTCTCTATCCCCAGATCACCTATGATCATCAAAAGCCAGACCTTTAGGTAGATGTTCTTCTCCTAGCTTCTTTTTCTTAGTTTTGTTGATTGAATTTCTGTTAAGAGATTTGTTTCCTATTATATAAAAGGGAATATCAGGAGACCCTATCACAGTTCCTATCTTCTTCCTCCATCTTGCCAGAAGTTCCTCCAAATCATTATTGATTATAGACATGCAAATTAAAACAGCTGTGAGTATCACCTTACCACCTCTCAGATTGACAAACATGACAGAAAGGGAAAATGATCAATGTTGGAGACATTATGGGAAGATTGGGACCTTAATTCATTGGTAGTGGAGTTATGACCTGATCCAACCATTCTGGAGAGTAATCTGGAACTATGCCCAAAGAGCAATAAAACTGATCATATTCTTTAACCAAACAACTACTATACTAGACCTATATCCAGAAGAAATCATAAAAAAATGGAAAAAGTCCCACATTTCCAAAATATTCATAGCTCATTTTATAGAGGCAAAGCATTGGAAATTGAGGGGATGCCCATCAATTAGGAATGGTTAAACAAATTATGGTACATATGAATATTATGGAATACTATTGTTCTATAAGAAACCATGAATGGTCAAACTGTAGAGAAGCATGGAATGAATTACAGGATCTGATGCTGAGTAAAGGGAGCAGAACCCAGAGAACACTGCACATATTAACAGCAACATTGTGAGTTGATTCACCTTGATGGATGCAGCTCCTTTCAGCAGTTCAGAGAGCTAGGACAATCTTACTAGCCCAACTATGGACAATGTAAAAAGACCCACATATATACAAAAATATTTACAGTAATTCTCTTTGTAGTGGCAAAGAACTAGAAATTGAGAGGATGCCCATCAATTGGGGAATGACTGAACAAGTTATGTTTATGAATGTTATGGACTATTATTGTTCTGTAAGAAATCAGGAGCATGAGGACTTTCAAAAAAGCCTGCAAAGACTTGCATGAAATGATGCTGACAAAAGTAAGCAGAACCTGGAGATCATTGTATATATTAACAGATACATTGTGAGATGAACGATTATGATGGGAATAGATCCTGTCAACAATTCATTAATCAAGGACAATTCTAAAATATGTGAAGGAAAATGCCATCTACCTTCAGAACAAAATCTATG
Source organism: Macrotis lagotis (assembly GCF_037893015.1). Lineage (NCBI taxonomy): Eukaryota > Metazoa > Chordata > Mammalia > Peramelemorphia > Peramelidae > Macrotis > Macrotis lagotis. Next base: position 100,622,955 of record NC_133663.1, read on the forward strand.
AAATCTGAGTGCAGACTAAAGCATGCAATTTCACTTTTTAAAATTTGCTTCATTTTTCTTTCTTGTGGATTATTTCCTTTTGTTATGATTCTCCTTTCACAACATGACTCATATGGAAATATGTTAGGCATGATTGAACATATATAACCTATGTGATATTACTGTCTTGAGAGGTAAGAGAAGCAGAGAGGCAGAAAAAAAGTGGAACTCAAAATCTTACAAAAGATGAATTTTGAAAATTTTCTTTTGCATGTAATTGAAAAAAAGGAAATATGAAAAAAATGAAGTGCCTTTAATTACTTCCAAACTCAATGGTTCCTAGGCTTTTTAACATCCATCATTCTTAAATTGTGCATTATTTAATATTATTGATGACTCAATCCTATGTATAATTTCAGATCCATTGCTTTCTAAAACACTACACTTTTTTGACTTCTTCCTATGACATTATAATGACCTTCCTCTGTTGTTGATATCTCCTGATTACTATAGGGAATGCTCTAAAATGAATTGTATGATTACTATAGGGTTAAATATAGGAGACTAAAATGAAAATAAGACACTTGTTAGCATGCTAAGAATCTACTTAAATTGATAGTCAAATCATATTCTTGGGATATATTTTAATAACTTTTTATATTAATGTACACAGTCATTTTGTGGCTAGTTAGTATACAAATATTAAGCATTTCAAAGGAGGGGGAGAAGCAGAGAATGAGGAAATCAGCCAAAAGAGAAAAGGGAATGTTTTGGAATGCAACTGACAGGCTTTATTATCAGAACAAAACATTTCCCAGGGGGAAAGAAATATTTTCCTGCAATTGTTGAAGTAGTCCTTCTAGATAAATTTGTTGTCTTATTCAAAAAGAGCAAGTAGTAGATACAACTGTAGATGAGTTCTTATGTTTTACCATATACTTGTTTAGGGGTTGAAGATTTTCTATTATTTAGCAGCTATAGAGTTTTCTAAATTTTTGATCTATCAAAATCTTATAAAATGTTTGTGAATTCAGTTTTCTACTCATACTATTATTCTGTCATTTTCTTTTTTTCTTTTTTTTTTAGGTTTTTTTTGCAAGGCAAATGGGGTTAAGTGGCTTGGCCAAGGCCACACAGCTAGGTAATTATTAAGTGTCTGAGACCGGATTTAAACCCAGGTAATCCTGACTCCAAGTGCTTTATCTACTATGCCACCTAGCCGCCCCTTATTCTGTCATTTTCAGGGGTGTATTAAGCAGATTATAGATTTCCTTCTCTTCTTTTTATATTTTTCCATTTCTAATTTCAAATATATCAGTTCTTTGAATACTGACTCTCTATATAGATATGAACCTTGAATCTGCTTCTTAACCCATAAAATGTGATAAAATAACTTTATCAAATTTCTTACTGAACCTCATATATCATCTAGAATTTTTATTCAACTTTAGTTGTAATATTTATAAAATGAAATGAAAATTTTTTGAGGGTACATAATTTTATCTTAGTTAACTTATTCAGTCCACAAATACTTGTCTTTTCAAAGGCTAAAAGGCCATCTTTATTTTTTTGCTGTTGTTGAAATTTTCAGGAATTAGCCTTGAGTTCAATAATTTCTATAATCTAATCTTTTTTTGCAAATTTTAAAATTCAGGATAATTTCAATGTCTTCTCATGATTCTCAAAAGTTCATCTGTGGTAATTAAGCAATCACATCTGTAGGTTCTTCCTAACATTTCAGCATGTTGGTTAAATGAAGTAAAAGCCTGGAATTTAGCAAAAAAAAAAGATAATATATTATATTATTGCTGATTCACAAATTTAACTTCAATTTGATTTATATCATATTTATACTACCATTTCTGATTATAATAGTATTAATTTTGATAGAAAAGAAATCAAAATGGTTTTCTCACCATATCTCTTTTCAGATAACATTATACTCCATGTACCCCAAAAGAGAATTTCCATCCCTTACTTTCACAATGATTAAAAATACCTTTAATATTTATTTTAAAATAATGTAGGATTTAAAATAATATAGCACTTTTACTAAACTCTACAAATTAGTATGTCTGATACTATTCTTTTAATTACATGTTGCCTCTTTTTCATACTCATTGACCATGCCCTAAATCCCTCTTGTACAACTCTCATTGAAATCTGATCCAAATGGAGAACTGCTTCTATAGCCTCTTCACTTTCTCTGAATGGCTTCCCTTTTACTTTTTTGAAGAATGTTTATGATTGTATCGAGTTTTTTTTTAAATGCCTGTCATCCTTCTCAACTCATATTTCTCTTCTGAAATCAAGGAACCATTCCTATGGTACTTGAGTTTTCTATAATTCGATTTTTGTAAGGTCATTGTTGTCTGTCATGGCAAAAAAAAAAGTCAAAATTGGGTTCATTCAAACTTTAAAGAAATGTATTTGTCTTCTTCCTAGGTTTTACTTCCCTAACCAAATCCCTTTTGCTCATAAAAAAGCACAAAGAGATTTTCCTTAACTTGAAGAGCAAAATTTATCAAGGGCAATGTATAATATAAACTGCTACCTGATTCAGTTACCACTAATGCCCCATAAATCTTTTTTTTCATTTTAGTTGCTTTTTTTAAAAAAGTTTTTTAATTTATTCTATCTTTTGAATACTGTAATTGAAAAAGAAAATCAAATCTTCCCAAGGGTGCCTAATGAAAATAATCTAACAGTTTTACTTTCTTTGTATCATAAGAAATTAAAACTGTTTTATATATATATATATATATATATATATATATATATATATACACAAATATACATATATATGCATAACCCTGCATACACATACCTATACACACATTACTATATACATATATATACATGTCTATAAACATACTTGTTTATTTTTCAAAATTTCCCTACTGAAATTGACTGATGATCTTTGGTTATAACCTTAATAATATGCCACAATTTGTATAATTTCATGATGTACCACAAAGAAATAAAATGTGATTTCTAGTTACAAAGTAAAACATACAATTTAATACTAACTTTTCCTTGTAGTGTTATTTTTTAAGTTCTCATAATTTTACACCTGAATAAAAGACATATTTACAATAATGCTTAGGGAATGTCTGTATCAATCTTGTAGTAACTTGTAGTTAAACACATTTTATGTTGATATTTATATTCTTCACTTGCTTATTTTTATTTATTTATTTTTCAATTTCTGTTTCATTTTCCTTTGAGGTCCAACTCCCTAGTCAGACCTCAAAGGTATCTTCATCATTTCCTGTGCATAGACACTCACTTTCTCACTTTTCCCATTCATCAGTCTCTACCCAAGTGACAACTGAGAAGACAAAATGGATCCTAACTGAAGGTGAGTCTCTATGGCTGCAGGACTCGTTTCCATCCCACATTGTCATCCTAACCCAGGTGTTTCTGCTCCTTTTTATTCTAGCTGGACTCTATTATAGAATAGAGAACTATCTTGTTGTAGCTAATGCTTAAACCACAATAATCTTCTGCTTCTTGAGTTTCCCCAGTCAATGTGTTTAAATTAATTATTGAGTTTTGGTTTCATGTTTGCTTCAGGGAATCTGATTATATTCTCAACCTCCAATGTTCTCTGGACTCACAATGATTATAACGAATTCAAGTAACTGCTCTGGAACAAAAGAAATCAATTATAAATGCGCACACACATATACACATAAATGTATATATGTGAATGTATATATATTTATATAAGTATTTATGTTTATAAATATACATTTATTGCATTAGTTTGATAAGGACCCTTTAATTTGATAGAAGGAATTGGTACATAATAGTATGCTTAACCCTGGAAATTTATGTTCTCTGAAATTCTGGAAATGATAAATAACAAATTGAGATCAACCAATATCAATATTTCACAACTTTATCAGTGAAAACTGCAAAGTGAGATCATCTATTAAAGTCTTCCACTGATTATCTCCCTGTGCCATTGAGGTAACCCCTAATATTTTGCTGCTGTCATAATAGAGGGAAAACTCTGACAGCTTCTACCCAATTCAGAAGGTCTCAAAAGTATTTTTTTCAAAATATCTTTTGTTTTACGAATTAAAAATAAAATTTCAATTTCAATTCAAATATTAAAATTAAAAATAAAAATTTCAGAGTGAATTGTGTAGGTTTTTACTAGGTTTAACTCTCCTCCCACCTCAACCCACATGTCCTTTTCATTTTACATGGAAAAAATACAAGGATTATCTCTAAAGTACAAGTCATAAAAATGTCCTATATCCCTTGGAAAATACCAAAGTAATCTCAGTAAGAAGACAAGTTTAGATTGCCTGACCACCCATAGCAGAGTTTGCCTCCAAATAACAGAAGGCAGGTAAGAGGTCTGTCTATTGACTGTGTCATGAGAACATGACCTAGTAACTGTGGTTTGTAAACCTGGGGTTTTATCTGAGAGGATTATGAAAGTGAAAGCTGGCAAATAAAAGAGGATAGACACTCAAGCAGAGAGAAATTACAGGCTTCATATCTGAGCGGTTAGTTAGAGTCTATAAACAAATAAAATAAATTGAAGCAAGGCTTGAGGCTGGTTATTTCAAAATGTCTCCATGAATGATCTTAAGGACCATAATATACTTATATCTTGTAAAGAATCTTTAGAATTGCTAAGGAATATGTGACAAGTGATAGAATTCCAAATACTAAATCTATATTTTAAGCATACTGATTTGTTAAAACAAGGGATTGTGGGCAGCTAGGTGCACACTGGATAGAGCACTTGCCCTGGAGTCAGGAGGAACTGAGTTCAAATTCTGCCTCAGACACTTATAATTGCCTAACTGTGTGACCTTGGGCAAATCACTTCTCCCCATTGCCTTAAATAAACAAAAATTTTTTAAAAAGCAAAAAAATCCTCAAGCCCGCAAATGATTAGACTGCTTTCTTTCACACTATGATCAATTATGAAGTTCTCACTAAGAAACAATCAATTGCAACACCCCCCCTTTCCTTCAATAAAATATCCAAACAAGTCAATTTGGTATGTTATATATTGTTATTTATCACTACATTTTGTTAAAACATTATGAAATATCTTTGATAAGATTAATTTTGCTCACTTGTTTTTCTTTTCTTTGAGATATTTTGTATAAAATGGAAATATTAAAATATATGTGCATTCTTTTTTTTTGTCGTTAGAAGCAGAACAAGATTTGTGTGTAGGAAGTAGAAAGACTACCCTCCTCCAGCATAGACTAGAGATTATGTTGATCTATAAAGTAATTTATCCAACATAACAGAGTTATAATGTGTCAGAGGTTAAGACTGAAGTCAGGGATTCTAGATTCTCTGGTACACTTTTGATCGGTTCAACCATGTTGCTCCTCATCATGGCTAAGTCCTCAGTAGATAGTATGGAATTTTCCTAGTTTCCTTTGTGGAGAAGTTGTTTCTAATAGGGGTTGGTACATGTTTATAGTTATATTTACATCTACTCTGCTTTAATATTGAAAAAATAATAATAACACTAATAAATTCTCGATGAAACTTTAAAAGTTCTGCAACTAAGCATTACTATGAAATGGCTTTTTTAAAGCAATACAATATCAAAAACACATTTTATTCCAGTGTCCTTGAAAGTCAGTGATATACTTCCAAATAAAATGAGTTATTTTGCAGTAAGAGATGTCCTAATTTGCCCTCATAAAAGGATCAATCTGAGAAGAAGTCCCTAAACCAAAATATGGGAATAATTGGAGTATCCAACCTCCCAGGATTTTGTGAGGATAAAGTGAAATATTTATAAAATATATTTCAGGCTTTAAAGTACAATTTAAATTAGACACATTTATTTATTTATTTATTTAATTCTCATTTTGTACAAATTTTTTTTACATTAATAAAATATTCTTGTTTAAGAGTAAACAAAATACCCCTCCCCCCATGAATATAGACTTGCTTGGGTGAAAAAGTAAAGGGGACAGAAAAAAATTAGAATTAAAAAAAATAGTACTAATTGTAGGTATGGACAGGTGGCACAATGGACAAAGCACCAGCCCTGGAGCCACGAGTACTCGACCCCGCATCCAGCCTCATAAACCCAACAATCACCCATGCAAGGCACCCAATCCCCACTGCCCTGCAAAAAAACCAAAAAGAAGGAAAAAAAAAGACCCAAAATAAAATAAAAGAGTAATAATAGTAGGGGTGGCTGAGTGGCAGACAGAGCATTGGCCCTTGAGCCAGGAGCACCCAGGTCCAAATCTGGCCTCAGACACTCAAAGATCACCCTGCTATGTGGCCCCAAGGCAGGCCACACAGCCCTATTTGCCCTGCACCCTCCCCCAAATAATAATAACAAAAAATGTGCTTCAGTCTTTGTTCCAACACCAATAACTCTGTCATGGGTGGATCACATTCTTTATGGTAAGTCCATCACAAAAGTTACTTCCATATTTTTCCACCATTGCCATTGCTAATTGCAACACCCTCCTTTTGTATTTCTCCACTATCATGTACTATATTTTCTCTCTCCTTTCACTCTGACGCTGCTGTAGGGTAGCTGAATGGCGCAGCAGAAAGATCCCTGGTCCTGGAGCCAAGAAGCCCTGAGCTCCCATACTACCTCTTAGGCCCAGAATCTACCTGGCCCTATGGTCCTGGGAAGGCCTTCCAATCCCAGCCCCTTGCAAGAAGTAAAAAAGAAAATGTGTTATATCTGATTACTCTTCCCCCATGGTCCATCCTCTCCTCCTTTATTCACATCCCCACCCCTTCCCCTTGCTCCCCCCTCCTTCTTACTCCAGATGTATATACCCATTGAGTATATATGCTGTTTCCTCTCCTAGCCACTTCTGATGAGAACAAAGGTTCCCTCATTCTCCCTTGCCTCCCCCCTTCCATATCATTGCAATAGCTCATTGTAACAAAAAAAAATCTTATTATATGAAATATCTTGGCCTAGTCCCCCTCTCCTTTTTCTTTCTCCCATTCCATTTCCCTTTCTTTCTGTTGACTCCATTTTTACACCATATTTTATCTTCGAATTCAGCTTTCTCTTGTGCTTCAACTATAAAAGCTCCCTCTACCTGCTGTATTAATTGAGAAGGTTCATATGAGTATTATTAGTGTCATTTTTCTATGCAGGAATACATGCAGTTCATCATCATTAAGTCCCTCATATTTTCCCCTTCTCCTCCAATCTCCATGCTTCACCTGAGTCCTGTGTCTGAAGATCAAACCTTCTGTTCAGCTCTGGCCATTCCAAAAGGAACATTTGAAATTCCCCTGGTTCATTGAAAGTCCATCTTTTTCCCTGGAAGAGGGCATTCAGCCTTGCTGGGTAGTTCATTCTTGGCTGCATTCTAAGCTCTTTTGCCTTCCGGTATATTATATTCCAAGCCCTATGAGCTTCCAATGTAGTTGCTGCTAAGTCCTGTGTGATCCTGACTGCAGCTCCACAATATTTGAACTGTGTCCTGGCTGCTTGTAATATTTTCTCTTTGACTTGGGAGTTCTGGAACTTGGCTATACTATTCCTAGGGGTTGTTTTTTTGGGATCTCTTTCTCGGGGAGATTGGTGGATTCTCTCCATTTCTATTTTGTCCTCTGCTTCTAGAATATCAGGGCAATTTTCCTGTAGTAATTCTTTGAAATTGATGTCAAGACTCTTTTCCTGATCATGACTTTCAGGTATTCCAATAATTTTTAAATTATCTTTCCTAAGTCTGTTTTCCATATCAGTTATTTTTTCAATGAGATATTTCACATTTTCTTCTAATTTTTCATTTTTTTGGTTTTGAAGTATTGATTCCTGATTTCTGGTAAATTCATCCATCTCCCTGAATTGTATTCTTTGTCTGAAGGATTTGTTCTCCTCAGAGAGTTTTCTTATCTCTTTTTCCATCTGGCCAATTTTGCTTTTTATAGCATTCTTCTCCTCAATAACTTTTTGAACTGTTTTATCCATTTGACCTAAGCTGTTTTTTAGCATGCTATTTTCTTCAGCATTTTTTTGGATTTCCTTGATGAAGCTGCTGACTTTATTTTCATGTTTTTCCTGGATCTCTCTCCTTTCTTTTCCCAGTTTTTCTTCTAACACCCTCATTTGATTTTCAAAGTTTTTTTGATCTCTGTCATAGCCTGAGCCCAATTTCTGTTTTTCTTGGAGTCTTTAGATGCAGGAGTTTGTGGTTCCTCATCTTCAGACTGAGTATTTTGATCCTTCTTGGGCTCATATGCAAAATATTTCTCAATGGTCTTCCTCTTGTTTCTGTGCTTGCTCATTTTCCCAGCCTGGGCCTGGCTTTGGGGTGCTTCCTGAGCTTTTGGAACACTCCCACAAGGGTCTCAGTGTGTGAGGCTCTGTCCTCCCTCCTGGTCTGTGAATGACCATAAGCGCCCCTCTCTGCCACGGGGCTGAGGTGGGGGGGGGAGGGGCTTGCTGTTCTATGGGGGCCCTAGACTGTGATTAAGAGGTGAATGTGGTCAGAGCTCCAGAGTCCTGTTCCAGAGGCAGAGGACAGAGCTCTGCAGTCTCTCTTCACTCCCCTCCCTGAGCTCAATGGGCTCATGCCCTAGGGGCTCCTGCTTACTGGCTCCACCTGCTTCTGTTTCTGGATCTAGGCTGCTGAAAGACCAAGCTGCTTGCTGTGTGCTCTGAGCGCTGGGCTCCATGTGCTTGCTCTGGCAGAAGACCCCCGCTGTTCCCCCACTTTGTGCCCGTTGCTCCTTGGGGTGCAGCTCAGGAGACTCCTCCACTGCTGTGAGCCGGGTCTCACAGCGCCCTGGGGCTGCCTCAGGCAGGCTGAAGTTCTTTTGCTCTGGCGGCCTGCCCCTTAGACCCCGGGGAGCAGAGCCTTTCTGCTCTTTTCCAGGTTACCTTGAGTAGGAGAACTGCCTCACTGGGTCCCTTTGTGGGTTCTGTCTCTCAAACATTTAGTTAAAATCCTTAGCTTATGAGTTTTATCAGAGAGCCCCTAAGATTGGATCCCTTCTTGTTGCCATCTTGGCTCCACCCCCAGGTCTCTAAATTCCACTTATTTGCTGATATTATTGTAGTGGAAAAGTGTTATGGCACCAAAGTCAGAGGATAGTGTACCTGTCTGTGCTCTATTTCTGCTTGTTTCTCTGTGGTCCCTTATATCTCTACATCTATAAATCTATATCTCTAATTGATTGTAAACTTTATCAGGTGTTCTTCAGAAACTTGCATGTCAATAAGAAAATACTCTAGATCCCATAGAATAAATAAGAAATGTAAAATAATTTTCTAATTATTTTTATTTTTGTTATCTTTGATCCAGATCTATGAACTCCTAATACTGAAAAACCTTCCTCTGAGAGAGAACAACAATGTATCTAGAATAAATAATCTCTGAAACCTTCCTAGGTTATTTAGCAGCCCAAGATTGGAGAAGTCTTTTGCAGTGATAATTTTAACCCGCATACTGCTGATTCCAAGCCCAATATTCTATCTACAATGCCACACTGTCTCTTTGTTACACTTTTAAGTCACTGCAATTCTCTTTTTTAAAGAAAACTATAAAATTTCCATTTCTCAGTAGTTCTTTTAAATGATCTATATTATCTCAGCATGCAAAATACTCTCTGTGACTCAATTCAATCTCTTAAACAACAAGGGTATCATTTGATAATTAAAGCTCCAGATCGTTACTGGTACACTAATTTTCTGAAAGGGGCATCACACTACCCAAAGAGTAAGTATCTCATTCTGCCAATAAATTACCTGGGAGGATTTGTAGACTGAGAAAAAAATTCCAAAATAACCTAGAGACAAAGATAATTTAAATGAAATACCTAATTATTGATGTTTCTATGGTAACTGGGCAAATTAATCCATATTCATATTATTAGAACCTTCATAAATTAAACCTGACTCGAAAAAGATAAATTTCATCTATAATATATGGAAACAATTTTAAAAAGTAAATTAAATGCTTCACCATCATCATTCACATTTATTTTATTTTGTTTGTCATTTTTAGATGTGAATCTTGTTGATGAAATGATACCCTGATATCAGAATATTGATATTGATTGTGTTAGACAAGGGGGCCAGAAGATCAGAATTGACAAAAAGTATTGTAAACCTGTGAGTTCTACTTTACCCCAGACAGGCTAAGGGGCACATTTCTCAACTTTATTTTCTTGAAACCAAAAATAAAATTACAAAGGATGATATTTTTGATACATAAAAGATGAGAATTAAGTGAACCTAAGCAAAGGTTGCCCTAAAACAAATTTAATCAGATATATCTTCCTTTTATTCTTCCTCAAGAGAGAATATGTTAAGGAAAAGTTAAGAGAATTTAGTCCAATTAGGTGGTTGTATTCTCTTAGTCCAGAAATAATGTATATGTTTGGTGTGATAGGGTCAATCTCTTTAAACTACTGAAAGTGATTTGCTCAGTGGAAATTGTCCCAGCTCTGAAACCATAGGATCTTGGTTTAAATTCTGTCTCTGAACTTATCAGAGTGACCTGGGACTAGCCACCCAAACTTCCTTGGTCTCATTTATAAAATATGGAGGTGGAACCAGATGGTCTCTAAGGCCCCCTTCCATCTCTCAAACTTTGTGTGAAATTTAACGTAGATTTTCTATTTACTTAAGTTTATATGCTTTTGTCACTGGTTTCCTCCCTCCTTCCCTCCCTCCCTCCCTCCCTCCCTCCCTCCCTCCCTCCCTCCCTCCCTTCCTTCCTTCCTTCCTTCCTTCCTTCCTTCCTTCCTTCCTTCCTTCCTTCCTTCCTTCCTTCCTTCCTTCCTTCTCTCCCTCCCTCCCTCATGTCCCTGGTTTCCCTCATCTAAATTTGCCTGTAGGGAATCATACCCTTACCTGCTGCTATTCTCTCCAAAGAAATATAAATTTTGATAATTGAAACATCACAAGACATTTTTGTGTTTATGACCTTGATTTCTTTTTTAAGGACCATGCTTTAAACCCAATCACCTGACAGTCAAATGTTGACCAAGTATAGGTCCTACTTCAAGCTTCACTTAGACATTATTTGGTTCTGATGGTTCAGAGTGACTGGAAATATTATTAATTTTTTTGGTTTATGCAAGGCAAAGGGGTTAAGTGACTTTCCCAAGGTCACACAGCTAAGTAATTATTATGTGTCTGAGAATATTAAAATAATAATTATTTATATTTTGACCAGAAAATCTGATGGTCCCTTCAAGACTGATTTTTTTTTGACTAGGTAAAGATCATTTTGGCTTCATTTTCTATTAGCCTTCATCAGACAAATTAAGACCTTTGAAAGACCTTATCTTCACAAAGGACAAGGACTCCCAACTGCATCCAGAATTATATCCAATTTTTCTGATTTATATCTTGCCACTGTACACAGATGACTCTGGAGGCTAAATTCAGTTCACTTGCAGGTTATGGCAACATCTTCCTGATGTCTTTGGTCCTCTTTGAGATCAAAGAGCAAATAACCCTAACATATATTATATATTGTAACCATAATGTATATATATATATATATATATATATATATATATATATATATATATGTAACTTATCAAGTGATCTTTAAATATAACTAGAGTTTTAAAAACTTTGATTGCTTTGTAATTAACCTGTCTTGATCTCTTCAAACCTAGCTTCTTTGGCCCCAAGGAGATCAGTGATAGAAGAGAAAGCCCCATATGTAACAAGAGCACGTTTTGACAAAGTAAAAATTAGGACAATTTTATACACCTTGTGCTATATTCATATAATGAAATGTTACTGCACCATTCTAAAGAACTGATGAATATAACAAATTCAAAGAAGTTTAGAAAGACTTTTAGGAACTGATGAACAGTGAAGCAAACAGAACCAGTCAAAGACATAATAAAAAACAACAACAACAACAAACAGAATGCTATTTAATGATAATGACCAAATTGGACCCTAAAGCTACTTTTCTTCTTCTTTTTAGAGTTGGTATATCAAAGGCAAGGAATACTGCATATCTTCAGATTTGGTTAATATGCTAATTGGTTTGTGAACATTTCATTTTTCCCTTTTTTAAATGTTGTTATAAAGCATGGCTTTGGGGAGGTGAAAGGGGAAACTTATCAGAACGAAGGATGATATAAACCAAATAAGTCAGTAACTATTTTAAAAATCATATTGAAAGATCAAATCCTTAATTTTGTGACAACATAATAGCATGAAAATAATGATCTGCCATTTTCTTAAATGCGAAAAATTTCACTATAACACTTAAATACTATCTAATAAATTCTTTGTTTTCACTTAAAAAATGATAAAGTCTTGAAACTGAATCAGAATCAGGTGAGAGCAAGATGAAAGTCCAAGTTATCTCTGTTTTGCAGTTTGTTATTGAATTTAACCAAGGAAACTTTTGGTGAGCATTCAGAAAATGAGTTTTTATGCTTCAAACTCTTACTCAATTATAAAAACAAAACAGTTATTTTGTTCACTCATATAATAGACAAAATAATATAAAATAAAAGAATTTTAGCAGATTAACACTTTTTCCCATAACTGTGGAAAGTCATATATTATCTATATTGAAAAATAAAATGATGATAATCAGATTCATAATAGTTCATATTTAAACAGCGCTTTAAAATATATACAATGATTGTTTCAAAACAGAGGTGACAGTTATCACACAAACTATATTAAATCCTTTTTATACATACAAAAACTGCATATGAGAGAGGCTAAATCATCCAGTTCAAAGTAGAATTGAGATTTTTCTTACAATTCCAGAATTGTTTTCTATTCAGTTCAAATTGATCTTTGATTGAAAGGGGCTTCTAAAGCTAAATGTATATATACCTTCCAATATTTCAGTTAAATGCTTGATGATCCTTATGTAAATACTTAATAGGTAGAAGAGGAGCTCATTACTTAAGAGTATAACTGAGTATATTATTTGTCACTGTAATTAATCTCTTGTCTTTTTCCTTCTCACTCAGCTTTTCGATACATTTGTATATTTATATATTGAGTTAATATTCTTAAGCAGGAATACATTAATTTTCAGGGTTGACTAAAGTTAAAGATGCAGACACTGGAAGGAGGACAGGTTATTCAAAGTTTCAAAGGACACTAAAATAACCCAAATATTTTTTGAAATGCATTGCAATTCTGAAAAATTGGAGAATAGGATGAAATCAATAAAATGAAATTCAATGAGCACAAATGAAAAGTGGCACACATAAGGCAGAATAATTAAATGCACAAATACTTAATCTTTTGCCTGAAGGAGTAGCTGAGCAGGAGATTTTGGCTGTGAGTTATGGTAGCAACTTCAAGAGTTCTTTGTGTTTGATGGTTTGGTCAATATGTTTTTAAATTAAATAAATGTGCCCTGAGGTCTGGCAGTGGGCACAAAGTTTTATAAAACAAAAAGAAGAAAACAATGTGGTCAAGAAATAATAATATGAAGGAGAACTTTGGTTTGCAATTTATAATAAAATAATAATCTCTAGATTATTAGTATGCTAAGTTATAAAAGAAGCAAAAGCTGAGTGAGGAGACATTGATAAAGGATCTGAGATTTTTTTAAAGCTCAATGAACTATAATTATAACAATGATGATCTTATTATATTTGTTAAAAAGAAAAATACAATATGTGCAATAAATTGAACAAAATATGAATGTATTTGAACTTTCAGAACCATTCAGATTCTTGTAATTTACAAAATGTTTGCCAATAGAATATGATAGTCTAATTTATCTCTTTAAATAAAATAAACACAGACTATGCATACATTGGTTTTTGTCATTGAAATTATACATTTATTTATGCATTATTTATAATTTTTCAAATTATTTATACATTTTATATCTACCAGTAAAATTAAGACTTTATAAATTCTCTATGCTGAAAATTGAAGACCAATGACTATTAATACAATTGAAATTGGGTTGTCTTATTATTCCTTAGATGCCCTGCCCTCTCAGACACAAAATCGGTCGAGGTGATCTTAATTACCATATACACCTCCTTCAGAAAAGAGCAGAAAAAATTGAAATAGTTTTTGCAGCTTAAGGCAGTTTCAGCAAATAGAAATATGACCATTCTCTAAAATTATTTGTTTTATCTCCCAACACATCTAGATCATTTTTCTTTCACATTTATTGTATCAAGTCACAATTATATCTAGTGACCATATTCCTTATCTATACCTTAGCATCTTTAAGATATGATCTCAGATTAATTCTCCAAAAATTCTCTATTAATGTGTCCTCACTCATAGGAAATGAAAATTTGAAATTTGATTGTGCAATCTAAACATAACTTTTTCATAAAGTTTTTTAAAGAGATACCCCACTCAAAAATATATGCAGATGAAACCAAAAATGCCTGCCTTATTTCAAATTGAAAATATTTTCAATCCCAAAATGAATAATGTTTGACATCTTTTCGATGATTCATAACTGAAAGAGAAAGAGTTAGGAAACCTTCTAATTCTGTCACATTAAATAACTGATGAGTAGATTTTCATTTTAGGTTAGACATGGCATTTTGACCACCATACAATATGTATCCAAGTGTTTTGAGACAGTCATGAAGACACATGCCTGTAATCATTGTTGCTGAGGAGGTTGCAATTGGAAGATTGTTTGAACTCAAGTGTTCTGAGCTATAAAGGACTGAAGTCAATTATTGATATCAATCTGGGTGGGGGTGTTCCTAAAATAGAGAGATGTCAGATGACCTAAATTCAGGTCAGAAACAAAGAAGTCAAAGTTCAATGTACCAATAGAATCTACCTTAAAAAATTGAAACTTTTAACCAAAAACAAACAAAAAAAGCATTTGCTCATATAATGATGGCCCTATCCTAAACTCTACCCACTATATAAAGATGAAATTAAGGCCATTTTTGAATTTTCTTAATAGGATTATTCACAATGCACAAAAAAGAAAATAAAATATGAATCTTTTGAACAAACAAACTGAGAATAAATATGTGAAATGTTTAAATATGTATTTTTAAAAAGTGATCTATTTGAAGTCTTGGAACATTGCATAAAGAAAATAAAAATCATGGTTGAAGAGGGTGTCTTAGAAGCTTTCAAATTCAGATAATGTTTTGCAGTCATAGAACTGATGTTTACAGTAACATAATCCTAGAAACACTGTAGTGGACAAAGAAATATGCATTGAATAATACCCATAGGGAAAAAATAGGACATAGGTATATATATATATATATATATATATATATATATATAATTATACCCATTATGTCATACCCACATGAAAGAAGGCACTGTACTTTATGAGCAAAGTAGAATAATTGAAGAAGCTCAAAAGAAACACAGGATGCACAAATTTAGAGATATCTTCACTTCAAATGTTCATGTAAACAATGTGTATAGACCTTTCAGAGATCTATTGTTCTGATCAACCAGTCAGGCAGTGTTGCTTCTTTTCAAGAATGAAGGAAAACAAGCAACCAATATCTGTCTCTATGTATAAATATGTGTATAAGTATGTATGTGAACATATCTACAGAATAATAAGTTATGATGAGGTAAAGACACCACTATAAAAAATGAACAAATTTATAAGAAGTAGGTCCTGAAATTCAGGGTGCTGGCATGAAATGACCCTTAAATTTTTAATGTTAACATTAGTAATTACAAATTCAGATTTTATTTCTTCATAATTTGGCTTGAAAACTAAAACATCATGTAATCTCATTTACAGTAAGATTTTTTCCTGTTATGATGATTGTGGTAAATCAATTTAATATACTATATATTGGTTGTTTTGCTTTAAAATAATATGCGAGAAAGTACATGGATCAGGAAAATCTGAGTTATATAATTACCTTGATAATTTCAGAGAATGCTAAACCTTTTCTTTCCCCTCTACATCAAAGTATCTGTGCAACAATATTAAAGAACAGGAAGGCTTATTTTCTAAGTCTACTTGTAGATGACATTGTCCATAACTGATACTGAGTTTGGATAAAGAAGAAAAGAGTAGGTGATATGTAAAAATTGAATTTCTCTACATTTAAGATGAATAATGGATTCCTATTTTGTTATTCTTCTTATCACTCTGTTGTTAATAGTTTTTAAATCCATATGGTTTGAGTTAGTTCTCACCACATAATCTAATTACTAGAAAGTCAATCTTATTAGATTTTGTCATGGTGTCATGGTTTACTAAATAAGGCAAAGTCTTATCACTAACTGGACTTCGCAGCATTATCTAGAGAATCTTTCCTAATGACCTGGTCCATGGAGATGGTCAAGGAAATTCCTATACAAACTCACCTTGATACATACACAGTTGTTTGAAAGATGCACAGGAAGTGTTTACCAGAATGCCTGAAATTAATGGAAGCTACAAAAGAAATTGATGCCCCTAAATTTACTGATTTATTGCATTTTTTTATTCATCTACTCCTACTCTGCTTGTTATGTCATTAATATGAGCATTATAGATCCACTACCTATTCTAAAAGTGCTTATTATTTCTGTTTGAATTGATGTCTCTGTAGGAGCCAAGATCCTCAAACTTCATATTTGCCATTCATGGTTTCCCTATGGTTTATAAAGAAATACTTCATGTGATTTCTACCTTTTTTCTTATTAAAAGACTAACTCATTGTGGAAGGAACCTGGTAAAAGAGGGATTAAAGTAGAAACCCTGTCGCTTAAACACTTACAGAGAGACTGTACAGCACTATTGAAGTCTATGGTTGCAATTATGTTTTGCAATACAGGATTTTCATTGCTAAAATACTAGTTTGTGGTTTTTATCTTGTGGGTCCTAATGGTGACTGTGTTCTGTTTAAAGAACTGATCACCAAGCCAGCTCCAAAATTTATAGGTAGTAGAGGTTGGAATGCTGTAGTTGAGGATAGATCATCAATACAGGGACAATTGTGGTGCTGAACCACTTGTGTATAGCTAGCAGCATGGGAGGGGGGTAATTATTGAAATTTGATAAATCAATTTTAGTAATCCTATTGTTCCAGTCTTGGACATGCATTTAGATAGATAGATAGATAGATAGATAGATAGATAGATAGATAGATAGACAAATTAAGTTATATAGAAATAAAAATAGAAATATTTATACCCATGCATATATACAAATATATACATATGTATAAATATATATACATATATACATATGTATAATATATATTATGCATATATATTATGTATAATATGTATATATGTATACTATATGTATAATATGTATACAATATATGTATAATTATACATATGCATAATATATACAAATATATACATATGTATAGGAAGAACATTAAATTTATATGTATATAAATGCATATGTATGCACACACAGATATATTCATATATATGCACTTTTTATTTTATTTTGATATTTTAATTACCTTTTTAACTCTCTCTCCTGGAGATTTGATGCTTTAATGAGGGCAAAAGCCCCAATACAGAATTTTCCTGTTAACAGATAACTGGCCTTAAAATTGATCTTGGAGAGAAAATTGAAGAATTTTTAAGATTACCTGAAATCGAAATCCATGATCAAAGAGAACAAAGAAAAGAAAAAGAAGCCTTGACATCAAATTTCAAGAAGTTATTACAAATCTGTCCTATTGTTTTAGATTCAGAGGGTAAAATAGAAATTGAAAGAATTCCCCAATCACCTCATAAAAGAGAACCTAAAATGAAAACTCTCAGAGCTTACCAATCAAGAAAATATTGCAAGAAGTCAGAAAGAAATAATCTGAATCTAAGTTAAAATTTAGATCACAGAAAATTTATCAGCTTCTATATTAAAGAAACAGAAGGTTTGGAATATGATGTTCTGGAAGGCAAAGGAAATAGTATTACAACCAAGAATATCCTACCCAATAAAACTGAATATATGTCCTTCAGGAGAAAAGAGGCAATTAATAAATAGAGGATTGTTAAGTTTTTTTTTTGAAGAAAAGACAAGATCTAAACAAAATTCGAAAGACAACAGAAACATAAAAAAGTAAACTTGAGAAAGAAATGCTAAGGAGCATAGTAACATTTACATTACTTTATGAAAAGATGATACATGTAACTTCTAATAATTTTAAGATTATTGAAACAGTTAGGAGTATACACATGCCAAAAGAATAATTTTGAGTTAACCATAGTAATGATGCAAAAAAATTAAAATAAAGGAGCAAGAAAAAGAGATTTACTTGGAAAAGAAGAAAGGGAGAAGAAAAATGGAGAAAATCAACTCCATGTAAAAAGATTCACAAGAAAGAATTTTTTTCCCTGTGCAATAGGAGATGAGACAGAGTGTGGTAGGGAATGCTTGAACCTCTGTCTCATTGGAATTGAAGAAAAGAGGGAAAAATACATAATTCGTACATGTGTAAATATACACTTATCATTTATAAACATACATGTATGTATATGTGTGTGATTAGAGAATGGCATAAATGAGAGTATACATCAATAAATATATTTATATACTCATATGCTAAACAATGAATAACTAGTAAGGTTGCAAAATATAAAATAAACTCATAAATATTAACATTTCCATATATGACTTACACTAATCCTTGCAGGAAGAAAAAGAAAAAAAATTCCATTTAAAATGTTGGACAACTAGGTAGTGGTGCAGTAGATAAAGTACTGGCCCTGGAGCTGTGTGACCCTGGGCAAGTAACTTAAACCTATTGCTATGCAAAAAAGTAAAACATAAAATAAAATAAAATGACAACAGACAATATAACAGACTTTGAAGTCTATTAGCAAGGGCAAACCAGGGCATTATGTGATCACAATTATAAACACTTTTCACACAAAAACAGATTCAAACAACTGAAACAATATTAACTGTAATGAATAAAACAAGCCAATATAATTAAAAAATGGCAATGCTACCTAAATTTCTTTACTTTTTAGTGCCATGGAAAGAAAATTAGGAAAAAAACAGAGAGATGTATAAAAATTGCAACCTAATTTATCTGGAAGAAAATATTAAACAATGTGGTTTAGCAGACCAGATCTCAAATTGTATTTCAAATTGGTAATCATAAAAACAATCTGTTATTGCTTAATAGTATGAGTGAAATTCTATTCTGCTCTAATAAATGTTGAGTATGATACTTTCATAAAAGCATGGAAAGACTTACATGAACTCAAGTAAAGTAAAATGAACAGAACCAAGAGAACACTAAACAAACACAGCAAGCAAAATGCACAATGATTAGCTGAAAGATTTAGTCATTCTCAAAAAACTATGACAATCTATAATTTTAATGAAATATGATATCTACCTGCAGAGAATGAAAAGCAAGACTAATATGAAAATGTTTTGCATGACTGCATGTGTATAACCTGAATCATATTTCTTGCCTTCAAAATGAGAGAGGAGATGAAGGCAAAAACAAATTTGGAACTGAAAATTTCTTGTAAAGATTATAAAATTTTACATGTAATTAGAAAAAAAATAAATACAAAAGAATGTAAGTATTAGCAAATAATACTTTAGCTGATAAGTTTTGCAAATATTTTATAGGTTATTGAAAAATAGAAAAAAGAGTTGTAATCATAGAGTTCTGAAAGCAAGAGGCTTGCTTCATTTGAAACTGACGAGAAGGAAGAAAGAATGAGCACTCTGTTAATCTCCTTTGTCAAATGGATTTATATCATCAGTAAAGAATGACAACGGGGTAGAGAATTTAGGGAAATAAAAAGAGATGAAAAGTTTTACAATAATCATTATAGGGAATGTGATTGGAGACTGGTATAAAGAGGAAAGTATAAACATTTAAAGGGACTCCACCACTAGAAATTTTGAAATTATTTATTAACAAGCATGACCTGCAGCAGACATTACAGCGCCTTACTGATATCTCTGCCACCAGAGAAGTTCACACAGATACATCTCTTGAATATAATAGTTCTGTGCTGCAGTGAACTAAGCAAATTAATAGTCTCCAGTTCTTGACATTAATATTATAAAACTTCAGGTGCAAGAAATCTTTAGGTTACTTAAGAAGGGTAAAACAGGTCCTGGTCATAAACTGAAGAAATGAAACCTCACATATTTCCTGATCAAAGTAGCTTCCACAAAATAGAGAGAATTCATCTTTAACTATATTGTTAAAGAGTGAAACTGACACATTATTCAACATTAAATATAGCCCAATTTTCTCTCTTAATTTTATTATTATTTTTCTGGTTTGTGTCAAACAATTTCTAAGCCACTCAAGTTGCTAATTGTTAATCTATTTTTGTAATGTTATAGTATTCATAATTAAAATTTTGAAAAAAAATTTTAGTAGCCCAAGACCTGTCATCTCTCCTCTAAGGATTATATGGTTACATGCTTTTTTGTTGCATATACTTTCATGTAAAAAGACTAAATTTCCTCTTCCATGATGCCAGGTATTATTGAAGTTTGATTCACAACCACTGTTGCATATGTTGTCCATCATACTAGAGTTCTGTCAGTGATCTGTGAGACAGGTAATTCTGCCTGTCAGCTTACCTCTTCAACTCACTGAAACTGAACACTGGAGAAGTTAAGCTGGAGTGATGCCCAATTCGGAATTGTTCATTTTGGGACAGACATAGACAATGTTACACTCTGTTACTTTTCCTGTTGCTTTACTCTCTCAATTGACACAGTCAAGGAAACAGACCTGAATATCAAAGAAATACAAAAATGTTAAATGTTAATATTTTGGACTCATCTTCAGCTGTATAGAATTTTATTCATCAGTCAAATCAGGGTTCAGATATATTCTACAATATTTACTATAATC
Organism: Macrotis lagotis; assembly: GCF_037893015.1. Classification (NCBI taxonomy): domain Eukaryota; kingdom Metazoa; phylum Chordata; class Mammalia; order Peramelemorphia; family Peramelidae; genus Macrotis; species Macrotis lagotis. Next base: position 100,643,688 of record NC_133663.1, read on the forward strand.
ATTCAAGGTCCGGTTTGCAGAAAGTTTTGAGTGTTAAAATATGATTTTGACACAGCTCATCAGATACATATATATATATATGTATATCTGTATATACAATACATATATATATATATATATATATATATAGATATATATTTGTGTTTCTCTTTACTTTGCATTTTTTCATGATTTCTAAAAACCTAATGGTATAGCATAGAGGATAGTTAGCCCTAAGATCCAGGAAGACTAAAATTTACTTCTGGACTTGACATATATTATCTGTATGTTCTCAGACAAGAATATTAATCTCTTAATCCCATAGATAACTCCTTAAGATTTAAATTGCAGAAAAGATACTAAACCTCATTGAGTAGAAGTGGTGTCCTTATTTAGATCATTTTTCTGCCAGGAATAAAATCACAGGTTCAGTTACTATCCCCTAAAAATCATACTTCCTAAAATCAGCTCTCTGAAATGAGAGTAATGTGGAATATTTAAAAACAAAACTGGACTTTGATAATTAACCTTTTTATTCAACTTCATGTGCTTGTGATTGTTTCTATCACTCATAATAATTTATACTTGAGACTGATATATCTTCCTTAATTAACTATACATGAAATCCTGCATATATCATTTTCCAAAATATATGCTTTGTGTTGTGAAACTCATTCTTTATATGAGGAAAATGACGCAATGGAAGGAGCACTTGGCAAGGACTCAAAAATCTTGAAATCAAGGCCTAGCTGTCAGTAGCTATTTGATCATTGACAAGTCACTTAATTGTCTTTAATGTTGTTCTTTCTAATGTGTAAAGTAAGTGAGTTACACTAGAGAATTTTTAGTCACTTCCAGTTCAAACAATAGATTAATCTATCTGAAAATAATGCTACCTAATTCTCAGAGTGAAGTAGCATACAATGCCACTTTCCTTTTATTATTAGGTCTATCTTCCAAGACCACTTCCATTATTTTTCAAGACTTTATGCCATAAAAAAATAAATTACCTGAGTGTAAGTTTTTCAGTTTTTTGGTATCCCCAGCATGATAGAAAGATACTGAGAGAGAACACATTTTATATTCTTGATAGTCATTTTTCTTTTTATTAAGTTATGGTTTAAGAAACAAATATTGCTGCTCTTAGATGTTTTGAAGAAAAAAATGTATCATTTGTACTGTAACAGCAAGTCTGGTTATAAAAACATTAGGACAAACGAATGCCAATTAGCTTTCTTCTTGGAACTTGATTGAGAATTATCTATAGATAATTTATATCCCCTTAAAATAATTCTTCAATAAGAGTTCATAAAAAGGGGAAAGAAATCATATGTATAAAATATTTATATCAACTCTTTTTGTTGTGGCAAAGATTTATAAATTGAGGGAATATCCATCATTTGAGGAATGACTGAACAAGTTGTGGTAAAGAATGTGATGGAATATTATTGTTCCATTAGAAATCATGAGCAGTCAGATTTCAGTAAAACCTGTAAAAACTTAAATGAGCTATTAAAGTGAGCAGAAACAGGAGAACATTGTTTACATAAACATAGAACATCATGTGGTAATCAACTATGATGAACTTAACTTCTCAACAATACAGTGATCAAAGACAATACCAAAAGATTTGTGATGGAATATGCCATCCACATCTAGAGAACAAAATATGAAGTGTGAATGGAGACCGAAGTATACTATTTTCATTTTTTAAGTTTTTTTTGTTTTTTTTCCTCATGGGTTTTTTCCCCTTTTGTTTTGATTTTTCTTTTAGAAAATTACTAATATAGAAATATGTGTAGCATGATTGAACAAATATATATATATATATATGTATGTATATATATAAAATTACTTGCTACTTAGGGAAGGGGAGGAGAAAGAAGGTCAAAAAATGTGCAACTCAGAATCTCACAAAAGCTAATGTTGAGGGGTGGCTAGGTGGTGTAGTGGATAAAGCACTGGCTCTGGTATCAGGAGTACCTGGGTTCAAATCCGGTCTTAGGCACTTAATAATTACCTAGCTGTGTGGCCTTGGGCAAGCCGCTTAACCTCATTTGCCTTGCCAAAAAAAAAAAAACCTAAAAAAAAGCTAATGTGGAAAACTATCTTTACATGCTACTCAAAAACATAAAATACAAATAAATATATTCCTCATGCCTGCAGAACCTTCAGAGAAAACTAATGAAAGAAGCATTCTAATATGTAACATTTTAAAAGAAATGAGAAATGCTATTGCAGAGTTTCAAAGAAGAGTAGGATATCATATAAAAAAATTAAATCTCCAGGTTAGTGAATATATCATTTCTTGAAGCAACTCATTCCAATATAAGTCAAAATATGGAGATTTGCGTATCATCTCATTTGACCTCAACAACTTTATGAGTTAGATTCTATACCATTTTCCACTATGGAAACTGAGGTAAATGGAATTTAAGTGACTTGCTTAAGTTCGAAATGAGTATTTGAGATTAATTTTAAATTCAATTCTTCCAGATGAGAAGTTCAGAAATGTAACTGTTGTATTTTACCTAACTGAATTGCAGAGACTAATGAAGTTTCACAGGCAAAGGATACAAATAACAGGTTCCTATAATAAATTTATTGTTGCTATTCACCTATAGTAAAATATCAGTATCTCAAAATGTTTTTACATGCTATGCAATGAGTCTAAAAATGTTCTATAAACAAATCTATATACACATTTAAATCCAGCATTGAAAACTGTTATTAGTGTTGGCTTCCAACATCAGCACTATATAGTTAATGTTCTTTTACAGCACTGTTGTTGGTAGAAATTAATGGTTAGAAGTTGGAAGTTAGAAGATTTAGACTCAACTCTTGTCTCAAATACTAATTAACTATGTGATCATGAACAAGTCACTAAATACTGTCCTCGTTTGTCTCATCTTTAAATGGAGGAGTTTGAACTCAATAGATTCTAAATTCTTTCTATCTGTAGTTCTATGATCCTATATCACTAATATTGTCATTATATTATAGTATTAGTTAAAAGACTTATCTAAATCAGAAAGATTGAATATGTGTTATATTAATAAATATTCTTTGAAGATCAATATAATACATAATATTTGTAAGTCTGGACATGTTCATTCTAACTTTCATTAATTTGTTGGATAAACTCAAGTATGTTTTGAATATCCTACCATGCCCCTCTACTGAATTTTTCCACTGAAATTTTATTGTGAATCACTATTTTCCTTGGTTTCCAGAGAGAGAGCTAATGTTTCTGGGGGTAATATGGCAAAAACAAGGCATAGACCCATATCTCACACCTTAAAACAAAATGAGGTCAAAATGGCTACAGGATTTAGACATAAAGGGTGACACCCATCGATGCATTAAAAGAACAAGAAAAACTCCATCTATCAGATCCATGAAAAGTGAACAAATTTATGACCAAACAAGAATAGGGTAAATTATTAATTGCAAAATGAATGATTTTGACCATATTAAATTAAAAGGTTTTGCACTAATAAAGTGCAAAAATACTGTCAAAATTAGAAGGAAAGCAGAAAGCTGGGAAACAATTTTTACAACTAGAGTTCTGATAATGGTCTCATTTCCAAAATATATAGAGAATTGCATCAATGGTCAAACAATATGAACTGCTAGTTTTCATATGAAGAAATTAAAATTATATATAATCGTATGAAAAATTCTCCAAATCATTATTGATTTGATAAATGAAAATTAAAATAGCTATGAGGTATCACCTTACCACATATCAGATTGACCAAGATGACAAAAAGGGAAAATGCCCAATGTTAGTGAAGTTAGTGAATGTTAGTGAAGATGGGAACATTAACACATTGCTGGTGGCATTGTGAAATGATCCAAACATTCTAGAGAGCAATATATAACTATGTATGCCCAAAGAGCAATAAAACTGATCATGACCTTTAACCCAGCAATTCCAATTCTAGGCCTATATCCAGAAGAAATCAGAAAAGATGGGAAAAGTCCCACAAGTTCAAAAATATTGATAGCAGTTCTTTTTTGTAGTGGCAAGGAATTGGAAATTGAGGGAATGCTCAACAATTGGGGAATGGTTAAACAAGTATATGAATATTATAGAGTACTATTGTTCTATAAGAAACCATAAATGGTTGGATTCTAGAGAAGGATGGAATGAAGTATAGGAGCTACAGTGTGAACTTAGTGAAGGGCATAGAACCAAGTGAACAACATACATAGTAACAACAACATTGTTTGATGATCAACCTTGATGGATGCAACCCCTCTCAGCAGTTCAGAGAGCTAGGACAACTGTATTAGACCAGTTATGAACAATGCTACCCCATCCAGAAGAAGAAAACAAAACAAAACAACAGTCAAAGAATCCTTAGGAATCTGATGAACACTATATTCACTTTTAAATAAGTATCTCATAGGAGTGACTAGGTGGCTCAGTGGATAGAGTACTGGACCTGGAGTCAGGAGTACCTGAGTTCAAATCTGACCTCAAATACATCTAGCTGTGTGACCTTGGGCAAGCCACTTAATCCCTTTGTCTTGCAAAAAAACTGAAAAAAAAAGTATCTAATGTATTTCTTTCCCTTAATGTTAATTTCTCATATGAAAAATGACTAATCTGAAATTGTGTTTAACACAAATGTGTATGTACAATATTCATTTGAATTTTACCCACTGAAGGGAGGAGGGTGGGAAGGGAAGGTGGAAGAAAATTCTGTAACAAAAATACATACACATATATATGGATGAATGTTGAAAAAATTTCATAACATGCATTTGGAAAATAAAATATGAATGAAAATCTTTATCAGGCACTTTTTAGTTACTTTTGGATTTCTCATCATAAAAGCATCTATTAATTTTATGCAAGAAATTGTCATGTTATTTTTCCTTTTAACTATATTCCATTTTTAACAGCACTAATATATTTGAATAAGAAATGTTGGAATCATTATACTTATATACATAATCCTTTTATCTTTTTTCCTTTTAAAACATCAATTTTATCATTGGTCTTCAGGACAATTACATATTAAATATTGTTTTTGAACTCACTCAAGCAGCAGTTAACAATTAAGACAAAGGCAATTTTATTTTTTGAAGTTTTGTCAAACTTTCAATGTCTAATTCCTCCCCAAAATTTCAATAGTGGAATAAATTCTTACAGTTAATTTGCTAGTCATTCTTTGCTTTTTATGTGAGACTTCATCTACCACCAGTAGCATATTTGAAATTTTCAAAAATTTGTAAACTGTAACCTTATCAACATAGTCTTTGTTCATTCAGTTGGAATTCAGAGTAAAACTTTATGGAGGTCAGGTTAGATGTAATGATTTGGTGACATGACCAATGCAAGAATTTCATTTTTAAATTCTGTGCTTGACTATATATATATATTGCTATCACATGAATGTTTATATTTTAGTGAAAAGTTGATTGATATAAAGTATATTTTTATTGAAAAGGTGAATTAAATGGACATTGTATGTAGAATATTCTTCCTATCTTTGTCATTGCTCCTAATTTTACCTTAAGGTTGACCTTTCTTTGATCTGGTTGAGAGTCTGAAAGAGATTTTTCATTCCAAAATAATTTCTACATCACAAAACTCAATAATATTTCTGCCATGAAATTGACTAATAGTTTATTTCATTCATCAAAAAGTTTTATCTCTAGAACCTTGGAGAAGTCCTTTTCCCCATTTCTATTTCACATTTTTATTGCTTTGATTTTAAAATGAGCTGATAAAAATTAATTATGATACCCAATAGAAAATATCAAATCATGATTGAAAGAAATGTGGAAGTGAAAAGCATAACATTAATAAGGTGAAAAAAAGCAGCAATGAAGATAAAGCATGATATGATTCTATATATGAGATCTAGAAGAGCACAAAGTTTAATTTTTGTATTTTCAAATGAGAGTATGTGCCTGAAAGGAAAAAAAAGTTCAAAAATGACAGCACAGTTGTGGTAGTTAGAGCAGTGCATAATGACTTTAGTATGGCTAAAATCTCTATTGTATAATTGAAAGAACACCACATATACTTAGGAGACAGTATGACCTGAGTATTATTTTTGAGATTGGGCAAGTAGCTTATTCTCTTTAAATATCTGTTCATCTTTAAAGGGGCTAATAGAATTCGTGCTACATATTTTGCCAGTTTGCTAATAGGATGCAAAAAAATTAATTTTATATGGTGCTTTACAATCATTTAGTTCTATATAAATGTGAAATATTCAAAATTGTGACTGAGATTAGATCTATTTTTTTATGTTATTCCAAAGACATGGAAATTTCCTCTAATAAACATATGGAGGAAATGTACTTCATTTAGTGAATCAGAGTACACTGATGAAAAACAACCCCAACAGCAACAGGCTTCAGGCTAGAGCATATTTTTGTGAGATATGAAAAACAAATCTACATGATGGGTCATGCTACTGAAGTCACCAATTCAAAAGCTTTCATCTTCCTCACTTGAGGGTAATAGTCTTAGATTCAATGAAATCCTAATTGGAGTCAATCTGTTGTTTCATTCCCAGAAGACATCTTTTGCTTTCTCTACCTGATTTCCCTAATACAAGAGCAGAAGTGATGAAACATGTTTTCATTGTCATGTAGAACAAATAACTATTTTTTATATCATAGATACTTCTTTAAGTGTGCATGAATTCAAGTCTAAGATCCATACTTCAAATACATCTAAAAGAGTCATGGTGAAGATTATATGCTGAATTTATGATCAATAAGAATCTGAAATATTCTTTTTGCTTCCTTGAAGACATGATTAAGAATTTATTTGACCCTGAGGCTACTCTTTCTGTGCTTCTGTGAAGGATAGCTCTACAATATTAGATACTGTCCAGTTCTCTTGAATATTCTGAATTATTTCTTGTCAATAATAACATGAGAGGATTCAGTTTGTCCATTCTTAACTTGGTTGTCATATATATTTGTTTCTTTGTTTTTTCCTGAAAAGTACAGCCATCTTCTAATTAAATCAATGAGAATAAAGTCATACTATTTGCCTTTCAATATTTCCAGTATTCTTATGGTTTATTCCCTTCCATATATTTTGTAATCCAGTGAAACTCACCTCTTTGCTCTTTCTCATACCCAAAATTCTATCTCTTAGTTCTGTGAATTTTCACTGGCTTTTACCCATGCCTGGAATATGTTTCCACCATTCCTCTGCCTTCTGGCTTCTCTAAATTGTTTCATGTCAGTTAATATCTCACATTCTGCAAACAGTCTTTTCTGTTCCCCCTTAATGCTAGTGCCCACCTCCTCAAAAGTGTCCTTTCCTAATGGAACCAAAAATTACTATTTTCATTCAATTTGATATTTTTTTTATTTTCACCCTGAAATACACTGAAATTTCTTTGAGCTAATATGTACCTCTAATAACAAAATTGCCTTTTACTATCCCTGGACTCCTCTGACTCATCTAGATGAGATTTTGACTTTGAATTGTGTATCATGACTTAAAAATGTTTGTTTTTTTATTGGTGTCTCTACCTTTCCTCTTTAATTTTTAACTGTACATTTTGTATCTCCAGTGCTTAATATGGTACATACTTTAACATGGGTATTTAATAAATGCCTATTGTCATACCTTCACATCACATGGGTATAAGGTAAAACTTCCTTCTGGTCATGTACACCACCCTGGAAAGAAGCTTGGAAAACAGAATTGAAGACTAACATTTTTTACATTTCCCCACTCTTAAAGAGGGAACTAACAAGAGAAAGACATTTCAGAGTTGAAAAAATATTTTTAATATAATTTAGAGAAAGGAACATTACTCTTTGTAATCATTTACTATGTAAATCAGACCATCAATCAATCAATAAACATTTGCTGAAATCTGCTGTTTGCTAAATATTGGGCTAAACCCTAAGGATTCAAAAAGAAGAAAAATCTAGTTTTTGACTAAAAAAAAAGAGTTTATAGTCTAATGGCAGACAAAACATACTTGAGTTTATCCAACAAATCATTGAACGTTAGAATGGACACATTCAGACTTGCAAATGCTATGTATTATATTGATCTTCAGAGAATATTTATTAATAAGATAACACATATTCAACCTTTCTGATTTAGAGAAAGAAATCTTTTCACTAATACTATCATATACTCTGGATGGGGATAACATTGTCCATAGTCAGTCTAATAGGGTTGTCCCATACTCTGAACTACTAAGAGAAGTTGCATCCATCAGTGTTTATCATCTCACAATATTGTTGTTAATGTGTACATTGTTCTCTTGGTTGTGTTCCCTTCACTCAGCATCAGATCCTGTAATTCTATCCATGCTTCTTTGAGTTTTTCTTAGCAAAGATATTGCCATAGTCTACGTTAGTCATCTTCAGCTGATTTTATTTATGAGGAAACTGAGACAAGTCAGTTTTCATGATTTAATCTAAGGATACATGATTAGGAAGTGTCTGAAGTGGGATTTGAACTCAGGAAGATGAATCTTCTTGCATTCAGAACCAGCACTCTATGCAATGTACCTGAACATGAAAGATTTTAGGTAATTCAAGTTTCTTCCTTTGGCTTCAGTTTTCTATTTAGTAAAATAAGAAATTTGGACAAGAGTACTACAAGTTCTTTTCAGCTCCCTATCTGTGATTTAGAATAAATGTGAATAAATTTACCCTTAGTAATGTCTTTTAATTTTTTGCCTCATTTGAAATTTAGAATCTAAATCTCTAAGAGATCAAGCAAAAATGGTGAGAGAACAATTACTAACATGAAGCTTGAAAGGACAATTAAAATAGCCTAAGAATTGACAACAGAGATCTCTGCTGAAGAGAGTAGTCTATTAAAGCAGTTTAGATCATTTTGCAAGTTATTTCATGAATATGGAATTAAAAGAAATAACATGTATTTACAATCATCGAATTAATGACTTAAAGAAGCAGAAAATATAAAATACCACTGTGATGATGGCATAATAATTTTGATACTATGATCCTCAAGTGATGATTAAAGCAGGGAGATATCATCTTATCAATAATATTTAGCACTGTCAAGGATGAGTCCATGCATGAGTTTCCAAATGAAAAGATGGTGTCTAGAAGATGTTCTTATTTCTAGATGCGATTGTGGTGATTTCATTAAGTCACAGACTATAATGGTTTTCTCCATATGGTCTATGATTATTTAAAAAAATCACTTTCACAGTCAACAAAAGAAACATCCCTGCCATCAAGAGAAAGATGTGGGGAATAGAATCAACAAAGTAGTGAAAAGGTGGGACTCAGCTGTGCTCTCCAAATTTCTCTCCAAACAACTTTAAATAACATCTCAAAGCAAATTTTTGAGCAACAGGCACATTAAAGGAATAAATGAAACAATTTTCTTGCTAAAATCAAATTTGAAGGTTGGAAGTAAAGGTCTCAATCCTGGATGAAAGTAGAATGCTGGCTAGTTCAGTGCTGGCAGCATCCCAGAAAACCAGGAATAGTGACTGAGGTTAATTGCATCAGTAGCACCAGTGACTTTCTAGAGAGCTCAAGTCATAGATGACAAGGGAGTCAAGCAAATGGTCAGAAGATTACAGGAATCTATTTGGTGTCATTGGGTACAGGACCCTGTTGTCTTAACCATACTCATATTTGAGTCACAATTTCAGAATGAATAGAACAACAGAGCTTATGACCTCAGGGTAGTTGAAACCCTGATCATATGTCCAGGACAGAAAAGATTACATGTGGTCCCTCACAGATCAGAGCACAGGCCAGGAGAGTATCAAAACATATTTTCTTAAATCACACTTCCTTGGAAGTTCAGAAAGCTTATAGACACCCAATAGTAATACTGAAAACAGCTGCACAAAATATCTGAAGGATGGAGCATTGCTTCCTTGACCCTAAGAACAGAGTACACTTGTAATGTAAAGTTAAAAGTCAAAAAATAAGCTGTGGAAATGAGTAAACAGCAAAAATAAAATCTTCTTCCTGGAAAATTACTCATGTGATTACAAAGAACAAAAGACAAGCTCAAAGGAAAAGAATAAAGTCAAAACAACTATACAGCATCAAAAAAAATGTGAACTGATCACAGGACATGGAAGAGTTCAAAAATCATTTTAAAAATCACATAAGAGAGGAAAAAATGGATAAAGAAATGGAACTGATGCAAGAAAAACATGAAAAAATAGTCAATCACTTGGTAAAGGAAATAAAAAAAACTGAAGAAAATATCAAATTAAAAAATAGAAAAGGTCAAATGGTAAAAGAAGGCACAAAAATCCAATAAGAAGCCTAAATAGTAGTTTTAACCAAAGGAAAAATGAATTACAAAAGCTCAGTGGTAGAAATCATTACTTATAAATTAGAATTTACCAAATGAAAGCTTATGACTTCCCAAGATATCAAGAAACAAACAAAATCAAAAGAGGAAAAAAATACAAGAAAATGTGAAATATCTCATCAGAAAAATAACTCACTACAAAATGTATATATAGATATAGATATATAGATATAAATAGAGAGAGAGAGAGAGAGAGAGAGAGAGAGAGAGAGAGAGAGAGAGAGAGAGATGGATGTATATCCAGGAGAAATTACTTAAGAATTATTTCTACCTGAAAACCGTAATTAAAAAACCAAAAATGCCTAAACATCATCTTTCAGGAAATTGTCAAGGAAAACATCCCTAATATTCTAGAATCAGAGTGTATAATAGAATTTGAAAGAATCCACTATCAACTTTCGAAAAAGATCGCAAATGCAAATTCTCAGGAATTTCATAGCCAAATTACAGAACTCCCATATCACAGAGAAAATAATAGCAAGCAACTAAGAAGCATTTCTAATATTTTAGGATAATGGAACATTTAATAGATTCTACATTAAAGAATCAGACAGATTAGAATATTATATTATGTAGGACTAAAGAACTACAATTACACTAAAAAATTATCTACCCAGCAAAACTGAGAACACTCCTTCCGGAGGGGAAAATGGATATTCAATGAAATAGAATATTTCAAGTGTTCATGACAAATTTTAAAAAATTAATTTTCAAATACAGTACTCAAGAGAAGCATAAAAAAGTAAACAGAAACAGGAAAGAGATCCCATAATGGACTCAATAAAGTTAAACTATTTATTTCCCTACATTACATTTGTAATTCCTAAGATTTTTATCATTGTTAGGTCAGTTAGAAGGCGTGTATACAGTTGAATATGTTGGAATATTTTTATAATAAATGTAATGGATGGGAAAGCTACAGTAGGGTAAATTATCTAATATGTGTGAAAATTTTTTTACAGAGGAAAATAAAATGAAGGATATAGAGGAAGCTGTAAACTAAGAAGTATTGACCAAGAGGAAATAATATATACATTCAACTGAGTATAGAATTCTATCTTGCCTTAAAGAAAAGTAGGAGGGAAAGGGGTTTAAAAAAGGTGATAGAAGAGAAGGCAAATGAGGGAGGCAATAGTTAAAAGCAACATATCATTGAGAAGCAACAGGGTGAAAGGAGGGTAAAAGAGTAGAACAAAAAGGGGGCAAAGAGGAGAGAGAGAAATTAGATTAACAATCATAACTTTGGGGAAAAAGCAACATAGGAAGTTTCTTTTATTAAGTCCTCCCATCTCAAATAGAGAGTGGATTCAAATTTATAAAAATTAACATCATTTCCTAATTGATAAATGTCCAAAAAATATAAACAGTTTTCAAATGAAGAAGTTAAACTATCAATAGTAATTAAAATATGGTAAATCACTATTGATTAGAGAAATGCAATATCAAATAACTCTATACTACCATCCTATCTGATTGACTATTATCTAAGAAAAGGAGATGTGGGAAATTGAAACACTAATACTTTGTTGGTTGAGTTGTAAACTGAATCAACCATTCTGTTGAGCAATTTGGAACTATACATAAGTGACTATAAAACTATGTGTATCCTTTGACTAAGCAATATCAGTACTAGGTCTGCATCCTAAAGATATAAGAAACAAAAAAGAAAATGGACTATATGAACAAAAATATTTGTAGCAACATTTTCTGGTGGCAAAGAATTGGAAATTGAGATGATACCTATTAACTGGGATTGGACTAAAGAACTTTTAGCATATGTCTGTAATGGAATGTCATTCTGTTATCATAAAGAATAAGCAGGACTCTCTCAGAGAACTTGGAAAGACATGTGAACTGGTACAAAGTGAAATGAGTACAGTCAGAAGAATATTATACAGTAATAGTAACAATAAATTATGATCAGCTGTGAATAATTTAGCTATTCTCAACCATACAATGATCTAAGACAATTTTGAAAAATTGACAATGATGAAAAATTCTGTCTCCAGAGAAAGAATTGATGAAATCTGAATGCATATAAAAACTTAGCTTTTTAATCCTTTTTTGTTATTTTTGTCTTTTTTTTTTCAGAAAACAATTAATCTGGAAATACGTTTAGAATTATCATATATTTATAGCAAATTTTGGGGTTTTTAAGGAAGGTGGAAGGAGGAGGGAAAGAATTTGGAATCCATGTTTTTAAAAAATGACTTTAATTGCTTTTACATTGGGAAAAATAAAATACTATATAAAAAATTTTAAAAATTAATTTGGGGCAACTAGGTGGCATAGTGGATAAAGCACTGGCCCTGAAGTCAGGAGTATCTGTGTTAAAATCCAGTCTCAGACACTTAATAATTACCTAGCTGTGTGGCCTTGGGCAAGCCATTTAACCTTGTTTGCCTTGCAAAAACCTAAAAAAAATTAATTATGGTAGTTAAGGCAAATAGAAGAATAAGCCATTCAAATGATATATCAGTAAATATCTTTGGAACAGACAGTACATATGAAAGTATAATTGTGCACCAAACTGAAAAATGTAAATACAAGGAAATATAACTGGGAAACTACAGCATGATTTTAATAACCACCCTGGACAAAAACACTTCTCTTTTACACATGTATTATCCCAGTGGTTGAGAAGTTTGATTCATCATTATATTTGAAAAATCAAAGTATCTGTTTATCACGAAGTGGTTAGAGAAATCTGTGACTGACAACACTAATCTCTTAATTATTTTCACTGAAACATTTGCTTAATTAGTGGAGTAAGAAGCAGAGTATGGTAGAGAAAATACATGAAAAGATATAGGGCTAAAGGATGAAGAACCTGAATACTACACTGGTGTAGATGAAACCAAAAAAAGGCTTGAATAAAGCCTTTAGTACATTGACTGAACCCTTTTTTAGTTTTCATGAATGGAGACTACTATTTTAGTGATTTTTTATTACTATTTTGGAACATAAAGGATGTATGGGATAAGTAGGTGATACATTTGAGCTGACAACAAAGGAAAAGATAGAGAAGTATTTTTGTCATACAAGTTCTCGAAGAGAGCCAATATAATAATAGCAAAGAATCTCAGATGTTATTCCTGAAAGAATGAAAAGGAGATAAAATATTGTAATGACCTGATTCAAACATTTGATATTTATATTTCTACCATGAAAAAAACAGTTATCATCTGTGCTTAAAGTGCAGGCAGATATAGCTCCTAGGAGAATAGTAAATGTCTCTTCAATTAACAAGTTGCTAATTTGCTTCTTTTAAATGATTGCAAGGGCAATATTTAGGCTTAAAACAGTGAGAGAAGTAGATTTAAAGAACAATCAAAAAGAGGAATGTACTGTCTCTAGAATTGCAGGATCCACTTCACTAGACTCTTCAACAGGAGTAATTGACCACTGTCTTGCAAATTGCAACAGGCTTTCATATTTGGTTATAAGCTATACTAGATGACATTTTAACTACCTAGTATTCCATGAACAAAATGCTTGGTGCAAAATAGAAGCTTAAGATAAAGTTGTTGATTGAGTGATATATATAAAAGAAACCTGAAGCATGTAAAGTGATTTGTGGATTAGAGCATAGTTCTACTGAAACATTAATCTAAAAATATGTATTTTTCTTTTGGATTGGGAGAGAATCTTAAATTACATAGATAGCCCTATAGACAACTTACTCTACCTAAAGCCAAGCATGATGAAGAAGTAAAATTAATATAGAGAATAAGATGTAATTGGATTTTGTTTGAATAAATAATTGACTGGTTCAGCTTCACAAGCTTATGATCTTCCTCTAAATTACTGGCATGATAGAAGAAATTAATCTATGTGAAGATGTTATAATGAAATATTGCCCTTTGACAATTATAAATCCTCATATGGAAGTTTCTAGTACTTGATTTCTCTATAACCTCCCTGTCAAATGCCATTGGGCACATGTGAACATGTTAGAAATATGTTGAGGGAGCACTGGCCATCCATTAACCTCTGAAAAACTTCATTTCTGCTGTCCTGCAAAGATATGTACTACAACTCACAATGATTCACTATCTGCTCCCATTACATAGTAATCTTAGATACATGGAAAGTTCCATAAAAGTAAGGACACACAAATTTAGAATTTCTCCACATTAAAATTGAAGAGAAAGCAAAACTAGTGAGATTTGATGCAATGGCAGAAATGATTGAGTAGGTTTTCTAAACTTGTTCCTTATTTAAAATTATTCTGCAGAGGAATGTAGGTTTCAGGAGCAACATATTATTTTTTCCATTTTTACTTAGTTTTGCTTTATTTAATAAAGCATTATCTCAGCAAACAAACACAATATATTATACCATTGCACAGTTTACTTTTGATAAGGGTGAACAGAGAAATGTGTAGTTGTTTTAACAAGGTTGTTTATTTTTAAAGTGATGTCCCTTGGTTATCATCTGAACTCTCATTTAAGATAACATAAACATATTCAATGCAAACAGAATTTCCAAAATTATCATATTTGTAATGCATCTCTGCCTCCAAAACTGACATTCAAAAGAACAGAGTGTGTCAATCAGAGAACAGTGTGTGTGTGCTCCTACAGATAGTGATCATAATTATAAATCATGCCCAATGCTAAGGTGCTGTACAGTGAGGAAAGTAATTGGACCTTGTGATTCACACTTCTGATGAATTTCAAATCAATGGGATTGCCCAAAGGCCACTTTATAAACAGAACCAAACACAAATAATACTTGTTCTGACAGAAATATTACTGGTAACCTAATAAAAACAAACTTACATGGAGATTTTTCAAATATAATTAGGGTCTGGTCTGTGTGCTCACAAAGCATTTCTCAGTTGTTATTCTGTTTGGTCCTTCACTTTTCTAAATCTTATAGCTGAGTTGCAAGTTCTTATTTATATTCCATTCAAAGCAAGGTGATCTTATCCCCAAAGTCAAATAATATGTAACCATCAGTTTTTAATTATCATCAATATTTGAATGGTGTATGTATATATGCAGACAGAAAAGTTATAAAAGTGGTAGAATGAAATACTCCCATTGGAAGATGATACTATTTAATTTTTTTAATTTAAAATTTAAAAAAATATTTATGCAAGGGGGTTAAGGGACTTGCCTAAGGTCACACAGCTAGGCAATCATTAAGTTTCTAGGTCAAATTTGACCTCAGGTCCTCCTGATCCAAGGCTGGTGCTGTATCCACTATGCCACCTAGCTGCCTCAGAAGATGATACTATTTGATTCTCTTTTTCATTTAGGCCAAATATGAAAAAAGTCATACAAGATCAACAAACCTTTCTCTACTTTGTACAAAGGGACTTACAATATGACAGCTTTCCGTGCTCTATTGTTGTCATGAAAAACAAGGAAGAAAATGTAAAATAATATTTCAGAAAGTTTGTCTTTAGAAAGGACCAAAGATGAAAACCATCTGAGACAAAGGACTTCAGGTATCTTGATAGATTTCAATAAGCAACACAGGCTATGCTCTTGTTTCATGAGTTTCTTCAAAAAGTCATTGAATTGACTTCCAGCCAAGATGGCGGAGAGAAAACAAGCACAGTTCTAAAGTCTCCTGATCTTTCCCCATCTATCATATGAAACCAACCTCTTAACAGAAATCTGACCCACAAAATCCAGAAAGAAAAGCCAGGGGAGAGAACATCTACCTCAGGATTTGTCTTTAGCAGCAGCCTTGGGCAAGTCCAGGCAGGTGAGTCTGGGCGCAGAGGGCAGATCAGCCCCAGATCAGCCAGATTAGCTGCTGAATTGGAACTGGGGAGTCTGAGGGCTGGAGAGATAGACCTGCTGGATCAGTGGTGGGGCTAGACCTTGGGGGCTTGAGTCAACTAGGGAGCAGAGGCACTAGTGTTGGTGCTGACCCTCTGGAGCTTGCTGACCAGGCTGGGGGGAGAGTTCCTGTGCAGGAGAGCTGCAGACACCATCCCTGGGCTCCACAGATCTGAGGAACTCTGAGTCCATGCTCCATTGCCCCTGAGGCCTCTTCCCAGAACAATTACAGACTACTTCTGCCTCAGGCACAGGTGTATGAGTAGAAGAACCAGCCCAGCTGACAATAGGGAGAGGGATGATGTCACCCCAGGCTAGAGCCTACCATTGATTGAAGGCAAAAGGATTCAATAGCTTCAACCCCTCCCTTCAAGCTAAGGGAGAAGGCCTCAATTAAGGTCACAGACACTCCAGAGAAAGCAATCAGCACCTCCTACTGGCCAACCACCTTTACTCAGTGAGTAAAGCCTGGAGGGATCCCAACACCAAACCCCTGTGAACCAGCCCCTCCCCAACTCAAGGTCTTAGCAAAATGAAGAAGGGTCAGATGAAAGGTGGATCCACAGTAAAATTCTTGGAAGGAAAAGATCCTCAGAGAGACCTAGAAACTCTGAGGAGAATATGATCTGGTCTCCAGCACAGAAATATTTCCTTGAAGAAATAAGGAAGGAGTTTAAAAAGCAACTAGAAAATTTGGGAGAGACAATACCTTGCAACAAGAAAAAGTCACTGATTAGCCAATAATTTGTAGTTTTGTGTTTTTCTTTGTATTCTCAAGGCCTTCAATGGTAGTTTTTACATAAAGAATATTTAATTGAAGTGTCTTGAATGAAACTGAATTGAATATTTTTTATGATCTAACAACTATTTTCAGACATATGGAGGTAATAGGGAAGGGGAACCCAGTTTTGATGACTTCCTGGCCAGCCAGCTGGAAGGGCTTACTCACAGGATATATTTGCAACCAATCTCCTGTAGCTTTAGGTCAGCAGAACATTGGCATAACAGGCCAGATGTGAGAGGTCTTCAGTTCCCAGGTAGAAGGGAAATTGTGAGCCCTGGAATCCTAGCACAAGAGTCCCAAATAGGCCAGGCAATTTCAGTTTAGTGGAAAGATGATAGAATCTCAAGCATAGAGGACAATGTCAGTGACTATATTCCTGGATCCCGGTGCAAGATGCTTTGAAGAGTACTCTAGTAGATGCAGAACTCAACTTAAAAAAAAAATGAGGAAGGATAAGAAAAAGAATACTGATCATAGAAAGCAATGATGATGACAAGGAGCGAAGGAGTTGACTGAACTTTTACTAGTTTCCCTCAGAAACAGAATTAAATCAAGTTTCTAAGATAATTCTTGAAGGATAAAATGCACAAGGAGTAAAACTATTTTTCTGGCCAAAGAGAACTTGGAGGTACTCCAGGAAATTTCTCACTTTGGTGAAAGGGGAAGGAACCTTGCTTAGATGGCCTCCTGGGAAGTCAGAGCTAACTTTAAAAAATGAGGAAGGAACAGAAAAGAGCCCTGATCATAGAAAGCTACTGTGATGATGGAGAAGATCTAAACACAAACTCTAAAGAGAAAAAGATCAAAATGACTACATATGAAGTCTCAAAAGGCAATAGGAAGTGGTTTCAAGTCCCAGTCTTTTTGGAAGGATTCAAAAAGAATTTTGAAAATCAAATAAGAGATATAGAAGAAAAATTGGGAAAAGAAATGAAGGGGCCACAAGAGAGAATCAGCAGGTTGGAAAAGGAAGGGCAGGGCAGCTAAGTGGGGCAGTGGATAGAGCATGGGCCCTGGAGTCAGGAGTACCTGAGTTCAAATCCAGCCTCAGACAATTAATACTTACCCAGCTGTGTGACCTTGGGCAAGTCACTTAACCCCATTGCCTTAAAAAAAAATTTAGAAAAAGGAAGGGTAAAAATTGACTGAGGAAAAAAATTTCTTGAAAAATTCAAATGTGCAAATGGGGGGGGAGTCCCCTAAAGAATACAACACCTTAAAAAAGTAGAATTGAATAAATGGAAAAGGAGGTACAAAAGTTTGAGTGAAGAAAATAATTCCTTTAAAAATAGAATTGAGCAAGTGAAAATTAATGACTCTATGAAATATCAGCAATCAGTCAAACAAAATGAAGAGAATGAAAAAAAGAAGAAAATACAAAACACCTCATTGGGGGAAAAATGACCTGAAAAAAATAAATTCAAGAGAGAAAATTTATGAATTATTGGATTATTAACAGAAGAGGAAATAGATTACTTAAAAATCCTATTTCAGAAAAAAAGAAATTGAAGAAGCCATCAATAAACTCCTTAAGAAAAAGTCTTTAGGTCCAGATGGAATTACAAGTAAATTCTATCAAATATTTAAGGAACACAATTCCTTTTATGATATCAACATGGCATTGATACCTAAACCAGGAAGAACCAAAACATACAAATAAAATTATAGACCAATCTCTCTAATTAATATTGATGCAAAATCTTAAGATTTTACCAATTAAAAAATGAATTATTGGATTAAAGTAATTTGCTTTCTCACTGTGGAAAATGGGGTGGGAAGAAAGGAGAATATTAAGTACTCAAGGTTTTGGAATTAAATGTTGAAACATGCTTTTGCATGTAGCTGAGAGAAATAAATTTAAAAATAAAATAAATTTAAAAGTAAAAATAAAAGAATGATGTAAAAAAAGTTATTGATTACCTAAATGTCATGATAAAAAAAAAGGCTAGACAATATCTTTCAAGAAATTATCTAGAAAAACTGCCATCATATTCTAGGATCAGAGGATAAAATAGTCATTGAAAGAATCCATCAATCACATCCTGAAATACATCCCAAAATGAAAACTCAAGGAGAAAATACTATAAGCATTTGTAAGAAGTAATTCAATTATCAAGGAATCACAGTCAAAATTACACAATCAAGACTTCTATATTAAAAGGTCAAAGGGTTTGGAATATTATATACAGGAAGACAAAGGAATTTTAATTACAACCAGGAATCAACTTCTCAGCAAAATTAAACATAATCTTTGAGGGGGGAAAAAGCATTCAATAAAATAGTTAATTTTCAGATTATTCAAAGATCAGAGTTAAAAAGAAAATGTGATCTTCAAATACAAGTCTCAGGTGAAGCTTAAAAAAAGTAAACATGGAAAGGGAAAAAAACATTATTCATTAAGATTAAACTATTTCAGTCTATACACCAGAAAATTATACTGACAACTCTTGGGAAGTGTTGATCTATTAGGGCAGTAAGAGGTGTATATATAGACAGAAGATGTGGGTAAAGTTGACTTTGATATGATGTTATAAAAAATAAGAGGAGAAAAAAAGGAGTATACTCAAAGAAGAGGAAAGTGAGTGGCTGAGTAAGACAATTTGGGTCATATGAAGAAACACAAAAAAGAAGGGAAACTTGGGGGGAGGGAATGTTAAATGTTCTTAAAACCTAACCAAGGATGTACACAATAGGAAATACTGTCCTGTAAGAAACAGAAGGATATATACCAATGGGTGGAGACAAAAAGAAACAGATTCTGCTCAGTGCTAAAGATAATGTATCTGTTTTGATGATGACAGTGATGATAATGATATTTGCTCTTCATCATCACAAAGATATCATCTGGGTCCAGGGGCCAGATGTTAATCAGAATGCCTGGAGATGGCCCTGAATGCAAGGAAATCATGGTAAAGTGACCAGTCCTAGGTCAGCTAGTGATTGTCAGGTGTCTGAGGCTGGATTTGAAGTCAAGTCCTCCTGACTCCAAAGTCACCTAGCTGTCCCACATACCTATTTGAGTTATGTTAGGAACAATATGATATAATATGGATTTTCTTTTGTTCCAAATGGGCAGGTTGAGTTACTTCATGCTAATGTTGCTTCTTCTTTTCTCTACCATGGAGAATGACATTAAACCTGGGCAGGACTTAGCACCAAGCTTGTTAATAGGAAATTGAAGCTGAAGGGACTGGTTCAATAGTACTTATGTTACATCAACAAGTTCAAAGATACTAAGACCCAATGAAATGTATTTTGCTGAAAGCAATATTTAATGATACTTCTAAGCTCTTAAGCTTCTTTCAAGATGGAGTGATAAATAGACCAACAAAAGATGAAGATATCACAAGACTGTTAAGATTGATATTTTAAAATTACGAAAAGAGGTTCACAAGAGAACAATGAACACATTAACAACAACATTGTGAAATGATAAATCCTGATGGAAGCAGCTGCTCTCAGCAGTTCAGAGAGTTAGACAACCCTATTCAACTGGCTATGGACAATGCTATACCCATTGAGAGGAAGAAAAGAAAACAAAACAAAATCTTTCAGAATCTGATGAACATTGCATTCACTTTTCAAAAAGTATATGACATATTTCTTTCCCTTAATCCTAATTCCTCATACTGAAAATGATTAATCTGTAAACGTGCTTAATGAAAATGTGTATCTACAATTTTAATCTGACTGTTCATCATTGAAGGGAGGGACTGGGAAGGGAGAGTGGAAGGAAATTTTGTAATTTAAAAATATACATAGGCTTATGGATGAATATTGGAAAACTTTTGTAACATATATTTGGAAAAATAAAATATCAAAAAAAAGTAAAAGCAAAAAATAGCTTATTTAACTTCATTACAAATTTGACTAGTTATTGGCAGAGTTTTAAAAGGTGAAATTAAAGGGAAGGCATATGATAATTTAGATACAGTATTACAGTTCAAAAACTAGAAACAAAATAGTATGGTGGATAGATTACTAGTGTTCAGCAATAGAAAGTCCCAGGTTCCAGTCTTACCTTTCCTATAGACTGATCTTGGGCAAATAATTTCACATATTGATGCTTTAGACATCTTATGAAAAGTGTAAATTGCAGAAAAATCATTGATCTTATCCCCAATAAGTGGTCACTGTTACTCAGTATAAATTAATTTATAATAATAATCATGCTAATCTCATTTGATAAGATTACTACAGTAGATATCGTACTTTTTTGTTTTTGCTTTTGTATTTCAATTTTAATAAGACCAAATATTCTTATGCTATCCTGTTCAACAAAATGGAGTGATGTATATATATGCAAATAAAACAAGATGAATTGAGAGTGTACTGATTGAATTTTTATCAGTCACTCAACTATAAGTTGGGGACTATGTTATTATCCAAGTACCATAATAAGGTCAGAATAATGACAAGGTAATAAAATTTTAGTTATAGCTACTTCCAAAGGCTATATGCTAAAGTTTTCAAGATTTATAATTTGGTCTAAATCTATGCTATTATGAAATTGTGGTTTCCATTAGAAAACCCCAACTGCACTGTGAGCAGTGATCTTCTGTTGAGGAGATGGTCCAGTAAATAAACTGCTCAGCTTGTTTGGATATTATTTATAGTATATTACTCTTTTTGAAAGTAAAAAAAAGAATAAATAATATTTGGTAGAAGAACGCCTCTCTTAAACTCAGGTCACAACCCAAACAACATAAAGTTTATGCTAAATGCAAAAAAAAAAAGTTTAGGAAACACAGAATTCAGGCTGTTGATACTCGTGTGTCTTTTCTCTTTCTGAATAAACCATATAGGAAATACAGGTTTATTGCCTACTGTTCTTGGACTAACAGCATACAGTGAATGAATACAAAAATGAAGTGTTTGGAAATTCCAGTTATGGGCTGCAATTTCTCTTTATAAGAGAGAAATCTATACTTGTCTCATTGGATTAGAGGGTCATAGAAAGAGAACCAGATCATCTAGAGTAACAAAAGATCAACTACATCAAAGGAACTGATAAAAAAATCTAAAGGAAAGTAGCCTAGCTCTACTTGATCTAAAGCTGTACTATAAAACAGCTTTCATCAAAACCTGCCCTGTTAAGAAATAGAGTAATGGATCAGTGGATTAGGATGGATTCAAAAGAAACAGAGGTAGGGGCAGCTAGGTGGTGCAGTGGATAGAGCACCAGCCCTGGAGTCAGGAGTATCTGAGTTCAAATCTGACCTCAGACACTTAATAATTACCTAGCTGTGTGGCCTTGGGCAAGCCACTTAACCCCATTGACTTGCAAAAACCTTAAAAAAAAGAAATGAAAGTGAATGACTACAGTAACCCACTGGTTGATAAATCCAAAGATAATAGTTTCTGGATAAGAACTCACTATTGACAAAAATTGTTGGGAAAACTGGAAAATAGTATGGGAAAAACTAGGCATAGATTCACATCTCACACCCTATACCAAAATAAGGGCAAAATAAGTATAGGATTTAGACATAAAGAGTGACACCATAGAAAAGACCAAGAATTACTCTATCTATCAGATCTATGGAAAGGGGACAAATGTATGACCAAATAAGAAATAGAGTACATTATAAACTGTAAAATGTATCATTTTGACAATATTAAATTAAAAAAATTTTGCACTAATAAAAATCAATGCTACCAAAATTAGAAGGAAATCAGAAAGTTGGGACACAATCTTCACAACTAGGAATTCTGATAAAGTCTCATTTCTAAAAATATAGAGAGAACTCCATTAAATTTATTAGTTTGCAAGTCATTCCCTAATTGATAGTCAAAAGATATCAATAGACAGTTTTCAAATGAAGAAATTAAATCTATATATAATCATATAGAAAAATGATTAGAGAAAGGCAAATTAAAACAGCTCTGAGGTATTATCTCACTTATTAAATTGAATAAGATGAGGGAAAATGATCAAGGTTGGATAGGTTGTAGGAGGATTGGGATATTAGTGCACTGCTGGAGGAGTTGTGAACTCATCCAAGCATTCTGGAGAGTGTTATGGAATTATGACCAAAGAGCAAAAAAAAACTGCTCTACCTTTTGACCAGCAATTCCAATTCTAAGCCTATATACAGACAAAAATCATAAAAAAAATTGTAAAAGTCCCACATGGTCCAAAATATTTATCTCAGTTCTTTTTGTAGTGGCAAAAAATTGGAAATTGAGGGGATGCCCATCATTTTGGGAATAGTCAAGTAAGTTATAGTACATTAATATTATGGAATAATATTGTTCTGTAAGACACCATAAATGGTAATACTCTAGAGAAGCTTAGAATGAATTACAGAATCTGATGCTGAGTGAAGGGAGCAGAACCAAGAGAACCATTTACATATCAACAACAACATTGTGAGTTGATAAACCCTGAAGGAAGCAGCTTCTCTCAGCAGTTCAGAGAACTGGGACAACCCTATTATACTGGCTATGGACAATGCTATCCCCACCTAGAGGAAGAAAAACAAAACAAAAATCCTTCAGAATCTGATGAAGACTACATTCACTTCTTAAATAAACATTTCTTATGTATTTCTTGCCTTTAATCCTAATTCTTCATCCCCAAAATGAGTAATCTGTGAAGATATTTTACACAAATGTGTATGTACAATATTACCCTGACTGTTAGCCATTGAGGGGAGCAGGTTTGGGAAGGAAGGATGGAAAGAAATTTTGCTACTTAAAAATATGCATAGGCATATGGATGAATATTGAAAAAGTTTCATAACATGGTTATAAAAAAATAAAATCAATAAAAGAGATATAGAGTTTTAGGGATGTTAACCAATCTACTTTTATATCTATAAACCTGAGACTAAGAAACTTTAAATTACTTTTCCAATGCCACACAAGTAAAAAAACAATAATAATGGAAATGGTATTGAACCCTGATTTTGGTTCCTCAAACCATCACTCATTCCTACTGCTTTTTTTGTTGTTGTTATTGTCTGTTCACTATCAGTACCCATTTACTCTTTCTTATCACTGCTTATGCAGTGCAGAGCAAGCTCACAGATAAACCTGAAAAGGCAAAAAATTCTTCTTTCCTGTATCTAACCTTAAAACATCTAGTGACTAAGAATTCTGTGACATCTCTCTCTTTTCCTTTGTATCTTTTCAGCATTTTGAATTTACATGTAGGGCTGATTTATGATAGAATTCCAAGTTTCTGGTATGGTTTAGAAATTGGATATCTTCATACAACCAAAATGGAGAAAAATAAACAGTTCAGAGAAAACAATTATCATGATACATATTTTTTTTTCCAAGGCAATATTACAAACTTGCTCTTTCCTAACTTCATGTTTTCACCAATGCATAATGTCTCTATCTTAGCTAGCCCTTCCAATTTTTTTTTTCATTTTTAGCAAATTGGCTACATATACAGTCTATATTATTATGTAAATTGTGGAGAGAAAAAATGTTGAATAGCATTGGACTAAGAACATATCCCAGGGATTAAAAAAAAAGACCTAGAAATTTCCCTACCAGATTTTGAGTTCAACCAATCTATTTACCTAACAATACCTCTTCATATCTTGATCTTGTCCAGTATAATAAACTGAGAGTGTTTTTGCTTTATCAAAATCAAAGCATGCTTTGATCATGAATATTTCCTTATCCTATTAGCCTATGTATGTCATAAAAAATGAAGTTCTCCCTTCTCCTTCCTCTTCCAACTCCCTTCTCTAACCACATTGCTGCAGCCTCTGCCATAAGCTCAGGTTCCTCATCAAATTTGCGTTGACATGGAGGATTCCATAAACTGGACCAACAGAAACTGCAGGCCCTGAAGGACACTGTCAACTGACTGCACATCAATCCCATCCATGTCACCACCACAGCCCATATCATGCTGTAGTATGTCCAAGATCACAAAAGTTCTTTTTCCATACCATAAAGTACAAACTTCAGGACATCACAGACCCCAACAATGACCACTTTGTGCTCTCCAAAGGTCATGTACTTCCCATCCTCTATGCAATATGGGCCGATGCTGACTTCTTTCCAGAGACTGAGCCATTGAACGTGAGGAAATTCTGTTCCAATCTAGATAGCCTAAACAAGCCATTACAGATGTGACTATTGGCTTCCTGAGTCAAGGGTTTTGAGCTAGACTTCTTCAAAGCTAGTTATCACAATAGATTGTTTGCTGGGCAATAGGGAAATGTCTGAAGGTATGGTGTAGGAGGCTGTGACCTTTTCAGGATTCTCTAAGTTGGACAACTTAGTTGCCATTTTTTGCAACTAACCAGCTGGACCAAAGCAACCCTTCCCACTACAGCACCAAGTGCAAGCTTGCCAGAAGCTATGTGAAACCATTTGGTGAAATGCAATCATTGTGGATGGCCACACTGGAAGAGCTCTGCAAGGCCTGCAAGGTCAGGGCAAGCATAAGCCATCGGCTGTCATTAAAGGAATTTCAGGTGTGGAAGATAAGATATCTTGGCATGGGAAGTCTGCCAAAAATATGGCCATCGAGTCATCAAAAAATCTATGTTAAAATCCAAAGCAAGGAAAAGATTCTAGCTACTCTCCCCAAATAGGATGTCTCTGCAGCTAATATCACCAATATGCAAATACCATCTCCCCCAAATTGCAAACTTAGAGACCAGCTAGATACCTTTGAAACCTATGGCATCACCCTGGCTGAGTCAGGAAACCCCTGTGATTGTGTGGTTTTCCTGGATTGGGAAGCCAAAAATTCCAACTTTTCAGATTTCTTTAAGAAGAAGCATTTAATCCCTTCATGGAGTGTTTCATTGATGAACAGAACATGATAAGCATCTCTGTCAATGTCCCACACTGGACAGGCCTTTGCCTTTTTGCAGCAGGTTCACTGCCTTCTTCTCCAGGGTCTTCAACCAGATCCTTTTGGCAGTCATTTCTAACAGTAGTATCAACCTGTGTGACTCACACATTGGAGTGTCCATCAGTGAAGATGGTCCTGCTCAGATGGCCCTTGAAGATCTTGTCATGTCCTAGCATATCCTCAATGGGACTGTCTTTTACCCAACTGATGCTGGGACCACTAAGAAAGCAGTAGAGTTAGCTACCAATAAAAAGGATTTGTTTTCATAAGGACCAGTTGTCCAGAAAATACAGTCATGTAAAATAACAATGAAAACTTCCAGAATGGCCAGACTAAGGAGGCCCTAAAGAGCAAGGATGGCCAGGTGACTGTGATTGGAGCTGGAGTGAACCTCCATGAAGCCTTCTCAGTTTCAGAGCTGCTGAAGAAAGAAAAGATCAACATCTGAGTGCTAAATACCTTTATAATTAAGCTCCTGGATAAGAAACTTATCCTTGAGAGTGTCTAGGTAGCCTATAGCCACAATCTAACTATGAAAATCCATTGTTATGAGGATGGCAGAAAAGAAATTGAGGCTGCTTCCATGGTGCAGGAACCTGACATCATATCATTTGGTTGCCAAAGACTACCTGCTATCATGGCAAGAAGTGGGAGGCTGGCAGAGTTGCTGAAGATTTCTGGCATTGACAAGGACACTTTTGTTCAGGTTGTCAAAGAGGACTTATCTCAAGAATAAGTTGCCTGATGGTGATTCCAGATCAAAACAAGAAGCAAAGGAGAGAGAGAGAGAGAGAGAGAGAGAGAGAGAGAGAGAGAGAGAGAGGATAGAAGAGAGAGACATTCTTGAACTTTAAACATATTAAATATAAATATATCCCTGAACTATAAACATATAAATATAAATATATACTATAAATATATAAATATATATATAAATATATAAATGTATTAAATAACTTTTGTTTCTACTGAAGATCAATTGAAAAATAAAAGTATTCAGTGTTTTGAGAAAAAAAACTATAAAATAGCCTCTGTTCATAAGCCTATGATAACTCTTAGTGTTCACTGCTTCACATAAGAACTTCAAAAAAATATATTTCAAAATAACTACATCAATAACAACTTTGCAATTTTTCCCTCTTGTTTTGTCCTCATTAATTGTTTGCATCCATTCATAACTATATTTCTGGTTATATTTTCCATTTTAGATTTATGTATACACATATAATATATATATACACATATTTATATGTACATTATGGTAATTTCTGATTTTTCTCTTTACAATTTCTTACATTTTAATCTTCCAGTATTTGAAATTTAATTATGTTCTAGTATCCCAATTCATTGCTTTTCTATTGTTCATTTATTCATTGTCCATTTGCTGTTCTTCTAAGTTATTTCTCTTTGGTTTTATTCAAAGATAAGCATCACGTTTTGAAATATTGTTGAATTGACATCTCTTTCTTTTGATAATGTTCATAAATTATGCTACCTATAATAGAAAGAATGAGTCATTTCATACATACATACATACATATATATGTATATATACATACATATATATATACATATATATGTGTATATATATATATATATATATATATACATATATATATATATATGATTATTTTTTATGCCTTACAGGAGACCTACCATATTGCCCAGAGAAAAGAATAAAGGCTTCCATGATCTCTTTAGAAGAAGTGATCCAGAAAAGCATAGCAGTAACAAAAGTATTTTATTTGAGGGTCAATTTATCCCTGATTACTGAACACCAAAAAAAAAAGTTAGATGTTGATTACATCTTTTGTACTTCCTATTACCAGTAATGGTATTTCTTGTTCAATTTCCTTCTTTTGTCCATTTTTTAAAGTTATATCTTTCCCTTCTTTTCTGTAGCTTTGCTTAAGCTGTTAATAGAGAGGTCACAAAGGCATACACATGGTATCTGAGTCTCCTGGTACAATTAAGGAAACACTGACTCTGCAATAATCTTCTTCCCCAGTTTCTTATCTTTTAAAACTAAAGTAGGTATTGTTTACTTTGAATGAAATATTAAACATTATCTATTAACTGAATCAATTAGGATCCAATCCATTCTAAAAACATTGTTGAATGTGTTGATTTCCACTTTACATTTTTGAACAGTTTAAGACACATTTAGGAGGAACATATTGCTAAACACAGATGGTTATACAATGATGGTTATCATTAGAAAGTTCTTACTTGTACATGTATGTGAGAGTATGGTGTGAAGGGAAGGACATGTTATCTGATAAGTAGCAATATGTACTCAGTTGGGTATAGTCCAGGAACAATGAATAAATGAGTAATAGATAGAGTGTTGTCCTCAAAATTCAATACTCTTAATATAGAAAGCTCTTCCAAAGCTGGAACTCTGTCTACTGGGTCACACTACCTCAATTACTATACTTGTTCAATTCAATTCAATTTAATTCAATAACATTTGAACCCTTATTATTTAGTAAGTATTTTGACCAGACACTTTGAGGACTAAAAAGGTAAATGCAAGCATGTTTCTTTGTTGTTGTTGTTAGAAGAGGTCACATGAACACTAATTACTGTAATCAAATCTAGATAGGATGAGTACTAAAACAATGGAGGTGGAACCAAGATGGCAGAGTAAAGGCAGGGACTCCCTTGAACTCTTCACCAAATCTCTCCAAATACTTTTATTTTTTTCAAATACCTTTAATTATTTACTTTAAACAAATTCTACAGCATTGGAATCCATAAAAAGTTGGAATGAAACAATTTTCTAGGCCAAGACAACTTGGAAGGTCATCAGGAAGGTCTGTTGCATCAGAGTCAGAGAGGAACGTGATCTATCATGGGTCATATTAGTGCAGACCCAGACACAGAGATAAAATGGAAACTGAAAAATACACCTTTTGAAAGAGAACCCATAATGAAAACTCCCAGGAATATTATAATTAAATTACAGAGTTCCCAGGCTGAAGAGGAAATATAGCAACTAGTCAGAATGAAACAATTTAAATATCATGGAGTTACAGTCAGGATGACACAAGATTTGGCAGTTTCTAGTTTAAAGGACTGTAAGACTTGGAATGGGATAGTCCTGGAGGCAAAAGAGTTTGGATCACAACTAAAAATCAACTACTTCACAAAACTGAGTATGCTCTTTCAAGAGGGAAGATGTATATTCAAGGAAATAGGGGACTTTCAAGTATTGTTGATGAGAAGATTGAAGCTAAACAAGATTTTGACTTCCAAATACAAAATTTAAGAGAATCAGAGTAAGGTAGACAGTAAAGGGAAATAATAAAGGACTTAATGATGTTGATTCATTTTCATTCCTACATGGAAAGATGAAACAGGTAATTCAGGAGAACTTTTTCATTAGGCAGTCAGAAGTTGTGTGTTTTGCATGTATATGTATATATGTGTATAGAGAGAATACACAGATGTGAGTTGAATATGAAGGGATTATATCTAAAACACAAAATTAAGGATGAGAGAGGAACATACTGGGAAAAAAGGAAAGGGAGAGGTGAAATGGTGTAAATTATCTCACATAAAAGAAGCAAGAAATATCTTTTACAATGGAAAGGAAGAAGAAAGAACTGAGGGGAATTAGGTCAACATTATTCTCCTCAAAATTAGCACAAAGTGGAATAACAATGAAACTCAATTGGTTTTAGAAATCTACCTTATTCTACAGGAAAGGTGGAGGAAAAGAGGACAAGAGAAGAGAAGGTGATAGAAGGGAGGGCATTTTGTGAGAGGGGATAGTCAGAAGCAAAAAACTTTTTTTAGAAGGGACAGGTTGAAAGGAGATAGAATAGAATAAACAAGTGAGGGGAAGAATAGGATACATGGAAATTATAATAGTAGTAGAGAAGAAAATTTGAAGCAAGATTTTCTGATGAAGGTCTCCCTTCTTAAAATTACAGAGAACTGAGTCAAATTTGCAAAAAAAAAAAAAATGAATCATTCCCCAATTGATGAATGATCGAAAGATATGAACAGTTTTCAGATAAGGTTATGGATGTTATTTTTAGTCACATATTAATATTCAACTCACTTTTGATTGAAGAAATTGTGACATAATATCTCACATCTATTAATAGGACTATAAGTAAAGGAAAGGAAAATGATGAGTGTTGGAGGGAATGTGGGGAAAATGAGATAACAATGCATTGTTGATGGAGTTGTTAATGATTCAACTATTCTGTAGAGCAATTTGAAACTATGCCTAAAGGGTATAAAACTATGCTTATTCATTGACCTAGCAATGCCACAACTAGGTTTATATTCCAAAAGAGATAAAAACCAACAAAAAAGGAAAAGCACCTATATGAACAAGAATATCTGGGGCAATTCTATTCTGGTGGCAAGAACTTGGAAATTGAGGGAATGTCCATGCCATTTAAATATTGTTCAATAACAGTTAAAATTGGATATCATTTTAAAATCTTTTCATGACATAATTATAGGAAGATTCACTAAAGTTTAGAAAACAGAATTGGATTAAAATAGATTAGGAGGCTAGAATGATAAACTGAATGATAAGGTCAAATTCATAATGATAAATATGAAAGTATAGCACTTAGTTTGGAAAAAATCATTCTTCAGTGATTTAAAAATAGCAAAGTTATAACTTTCCCCATTTTGTGGAAAAGAATTTTATTTTTATTTGGTAAAAGTTTATTTTATGCATGGTATACATCTAGTATATCATATGTAATATGGTATAACAGACAAATAAACTAATACAATGATAGACTGTCATAATATAAAATAATCTTCAGATCAAAGGAGATAATCCTTTCTTATTTTTCCTGTCAGGGGGTACTTAACATATTGCACTCAGTTTTCAGGGACACATTTTAGGATAAACAGAAAATCTTGGAATAGAAGACACAGTTGAAGGAAATAGGATTGTTTAATCTGTAGGAGTTCTTTGTGACTCTACTTAATCTTGTGATTATAATCTCTAGCATATATATGTGTGTGTGTGTGTGTGTGTGTGTGTGTGTGTGTGTGTGTGTCTGTGTGTATGTGTGTGTGTGTGTGTATGTGTATGTATGTATATATATTTACAAAATTTTCTTTCAATGCCCTCCAAAAACTATGGAGTAACTATTTGACTTGATATAAAAGAGAGGTCTTTGATTTCTAGTCTCAAAAATTGACAATCCAATCCTACCCCAACCCTCTCTTCTCACTACATCCCTTTCTCTTTAAAATGCACCTGGAAAAAGTCAGGCACAATCTGTGCTATGGCTCCTATCAGTCCAAACAACCTGGAATAATTAGTTATGATACAATTATTTGCAAACAAACCTGTACTCATACCATGTTTTATTGATATAGCTTAGGCAAGGAGCCAGCAGTATGATTTTTTTTGATTACAAGGACACAATCTGAAAAGATTGAATAGATTCCTCTCACTTTCATATGACCTTTTCCAAATTCCATAGGAAACCAAAGCCAATTTCGTTATATAGTCATCGATTCATACTCATCCTCCATCCTTCCTTTTTTGCAGTTTCATTGTGCTTCCCAGTGCCAAGGCACTGTAATTATTTATATTCCCTTTAACATTCAAAGACCATAAAGCTTCTCATTGACTTTACTTATTCCCTGGGTGATACCTTAACCCAGATGCTAGTTCCACATTTCCTGGAGTGACTCCTGTGGGAAAGGATCATTGCTCTCTGTTCTTATGTTCTTGCCTCTGCCTCACAGCAGGCAGGAAGTTTAAATGGAGTGGAAGGGGGTCTTTTCTTCCCCTTAGTCTACTATGTGAACCCTAGTGGGGCTTTTATTCCTATTCTTCCTTCCACATCATCTAAAGACTATACAACCTATACACAGAACTTTTGTCTTAAAAAAGAAAGAAAAAAAAAGGAGAAATTCAGATTGTACCATTTGGGTTTTGTTGTCCTATTGCTACAGAATGGCCAGAGAAAAGATCACAAGAGAAATAAGAACAAGTCATTGTTAAAAAAAAAAAAAAACAAACTCCCACTCTTCACCCTTAAAATAGTTCCTTTAAAACTCTTCTGCAACTGTTTGTTTAATTAGGGTTATAAGCTGTTACCTTTGAATCTGTAACAAGGAATTAAAAAAAGAAGTTCCAGGATTATTAAGAGACTAATTGCAAATTTACTTTTTTTCCATTTTAAATATGACTATTAGTCTGAATCATGGTTTTAATAGGGCCAGGCTGAAATATTTAATTGTAGTCAACTAAGACTGCCTCTATCACACCTACTGAAAAAAATCCCATACTCCAGCAGGCAACTAGTGCTTCCAATTCTGCAGTATCCCATCTTTTCTGAACCATCAATTTTATGCTTTCAAAAAGCCAAACATTTATTGTTTGTGTTTCACACAAAAATGTAGTTTATAATATATACATATATGTATATGTGTATATATAAATGTATATATACATATATATACACATATATATGAATATAGCTTTGAATGGAAATGACAGGTGAGTGAAATACTACTGAGTCAGTCATTATTTCACTAGTCACACCAAACAAGCTGTTTTTGGAAATTTCAAATACAAAACAAATATGGTCCAGTGTTAAAGACTTTTTTGGTACAAACAGGAAAAAATAAGACCCTATTAATTTTAGGAGCTAGGGTCCAAGGGTTGATTTTTTTAAGTCACCTTAAAGGAAATAGTTTGCAAAAGAGAGAACACATTCAGATTTTCTCTTTGAAGGAAGAACAAATTATAGAAGAATTATCAAGAGCTCAATAAGGGAATAACAATGAGTTCAAAAAGACAATTTAAAATATATAATCTTTTTCAATAAAGACAGAAGAGACACAGTTTGGTGAACCAATTAATAAATTCATCAATACACATTTATTAAATTCTGTCAATGTGACAATTCCCTGATTACAAACACAAAGATTTGTCTCTGGAACTAGAAGATCTGCGCATGTCTTTTCTGACATATACCATCTATGTAACCCTTGGTAAGTAATGTCACTCTTCACAGTCTCAGCTACCTTATGAATTTCTAATAACCTGTCATGAAATCATAAATTTTGGGGTGTGTTCTTCACTCTTGTTATACTGGTAAAACCTATGGATTGCTTTTCAGAAGAAGTTTAAATAGTTGAAGAAAATGCTAAATTTCAACAATTAATGAATATATATTTATATACATACACTAATGCAAATTATACATATATATGTATATACGTATGTATAGAATAGTGTGTAAGTGCATTTTTCTACCCATCAAAGCTTATATAACTTGGAATTATTTTCTAGCCACCCCTTGGGAGAATGAATTATCCTAGGTTATGAGTCACTACTATAAGTTACGGAATAAGTGTTAATCTGTCTTTGTAAAGAAAGTTTCCCTCCTTATAGAAGGTCTCTATAACATTTAAATTGCAGATTTAATCCAATAAATTCAAAAAGAAGAAAAAAAGTAAGAAGAAGAAGAAGAAGAAGAAGAAGAGAAAGAAACAAAAAGAAGAGCAACATTGTGTTTAAGATGTTTTTCAGTCACATCTACCTCTAGAAGGATTTGCCATTTTCTTAACTAGATCATTTTACAGATGAGGATCTGAGGCAAATAGGGTTAAGTGATTTGCCGAAGGTCACACAGTTGTGAGTATCTGAGGTCAAATTTGAATTCAGGAAGATGAAACCTTTATCCTCTGCTTATTCACCCAGTTGTTTATAATGCATATTAGCTAGCATTCAAATCATTGCATATATGTTATTTCATTAAACCTATGGGTGTTGTGCTATTATTATTTTCCCATTTCACAGATGAAAAATCTCGACTAAAAGATGTTATATGACTTGCCTTGCCTAGAGTGGAACACCTATTATGTTTTATCTGATATAGAATTTTAACTCCATTCCTCCTAGCTCTAAAATGCAGCACTCTATCACCTAGCAAAAAAAATGTTCTAAAATTACTCACTCATAATTTACATAATAAATGCATAACATCTCATTACTTTCTCACTTTAATTAAGAAACCATGAAGGTTCATACACACACACACACACACACACACACACACACACACACACACACACACAATGTGAGGCTCTTCTGCAATCTGCACATACTAAAATAGGAGCAGAATGAAATTGAACTGTCATTTTTCTCTTCCTTTTCTTCCACTGATCAATAGCTGATGAAGTATAAAGGGATAATGGAAAACAAGTGTGGGAGAAAATTTTGGGAGCAGAGGGAACTAGGGATAAGAGAAAGAACAAAACTGAAAAAAGTGTTAAAATCGCCCAGAGAAAATTGGGCAAAAAAAAATTGAGGTGAAGACCACAAAAGAGAATTGTCACTCAAAAGGTTAGTTCTATATTCATTTATTTTTCTCTATGTATTCCCAGTATTTAGAATAGGGTTAGGAATATAGTACATGTTTAATGAATAATACTAGATAATTTGATACTTATTATATTCAGTCATAACACTAAGCACTTTACAAGAATCAACTGAATAGCAGTACTGGGAGGTTGGTACAATTATTACAGATCTCACAGATGAAGAAATTGAAGTAGACAAAGGTTGAGTAACTTAGCTGAGGTTGCTCAGATACTTATTCCTGAATAATTGTCTTAGTTCAGACTTGATTTCAGGTCTTGCTGAATATACAAGCTCAGTTCCCTATTCACTATGTCATCTAACTTCACTATTCCTTTATCTTGTTCAATATATACTATTGAATACATTCTAGTCTATCAATATATAATATTCAACATATTTTTCATCTTATTTGAGCCCCAAAGCTTTTCCTATACAGTAAAAAAAAAATGAAATCTCTAAAAATTATTCAACATCAAAGAGTTTCTTTGAGGGGGTAAGTGCTGATGTTGTTTATTTCTTTTGGTTTTGTCTTCTTTTTTTTCCAAGAAGAAACAGAAATACTAAGATAATAATAAGGAAAAAATGAGTTTGCTTGTCATCTAGTCCAAGCCCTGTTGTTCTAATTGCCAATGCTTTTTGTTTGCTTGTTGCTTCTACTCCTCTACTGTCTATGGAGTTCAAAATTGATTTTAACCTATTTTTACAAAAATCATGATTTTTTAAAAAATCATCTTGTTTTGGACAAGGAACAATAACTATTTGATAGCTAGTTGCAGTTGACAGCAATGTTTTCAAGCTTCCTCTCCCCACCCTACCCCCAGCCTGTCACACTTTTTTTTAAAGATTAACTCATATTTTAAATTGTTTCAACAAACTAGTTATGATTCTAGCTATAATCCACCTGGGAATAATCAAATCAGCTGAGGTTTGATTCTAAAGGCTGTTTGTTCACATTGAGGTAATCCTGTTAGGCAAAACATTTACTATAGTCTTCCAAATCCCTACCTTTCCAAAATTTTCTATTGCTATACATCTATCCTGTAGAGACCTACTTAAATCCCCCTATAAATTGTCAGTTGATCTTCTGTACTACTATGTTTACCTACTTCATTGCTCTTTGTGAGATTTTGCTAAAAGTTCTTTTGCTGCTTCTTTGTTCATTCTTTCTGCTGACATTCTTTCTAAACAGCTTTTATGACAGAGACCATTTAGTGTAACTTATCCCCACTCTTTCTAGAACTCAATATTCTTTCTCCAATCAGCAGATATAATTGTGTTTCCTTGCCAATTTTTCTAAGGCTCCTTTTTCCTGAATTCCAGTGAAGTGCTCTCTTTTCCTGATCATTCTGCTTTAAATAACAAGTAATCTAATCTTAATGCTTTTACCACATTCTCTCCTCTTTATTGGGGAGTTTCCTGGAAATAGAATGAAAACAAAACAAAAATAGACTTCCATTTCCCTCATATCACTATGCATCTCATGAAAATTTCTTAGCTCTGATAAGAAATTCTTACCCAGGTAGTTCTAAGCCCACCTCTGTTACTTCCAGCCAGTTTAACCACTTAACCAACACAACCTAAGCATGCATCCCCTCTCAACAATATTTAAAGAGGAGTAGAGTGAATCTCCTAAGAGTCGTACATTGGGAGGCCTTAAGAATTGTTAAATATTTACAATAATTGTTTAAAATTATCTGATAAATAGACATTAAAGTTAAATAGTACAGGTAATACAATTGCTCACTTGTGAGGCAAAATAATAATGGGCTTTGGAAAACAACAATGGTCATTATTTATGTTTAGATAAAATTGACTTATTCTGTCAAAACTAAAATACAAGCAAGTCTTTATTCAAAACAGTTTGTGACCTAGAAAACAACCAAGTTTGGGGCAGGGAGCAAAACAACACAACAACAAAATGAAATAGCTTATCTACAATGCTTTGTATTGTAATCAAAAAAGCTCATTACTGTTCTTTTTACAAGATAAAGGTAGTATCTAATTGAAACATTCTGATTTGATATATTGAATTAAAATTAAAATATCTTTACCTTCACTGCATTCTCAAGGGCCTTTATTATATAATGACAATCTCTTGATCTAGCAATCTAGCTTTCAAGTTACCTTTCATGGATCAGGTTCTTACAACAGCTGGAGGCCTGTGCAAAGAATACTCACTGTAGGAAAGTTACTATTCTTTCTTTTAATGTGCTCTGCAGGTTTTCAACATGAAAAACCACCATTCTTTCCTGCTTGACGAATCTAATTAAATTACCCTATACTGTATGTACGATAAACTTGTAAAACATATATATAGTCACCACCTCTTCATGGCCTTGTTATGGAATTACGATCAGTATGGTAAACCAGCATATGGATTATTCTACTGAAAAAGCACAATTGAAAAGGAAGATAAAATCCCCCCCCCCCCCACCGATTTTAAACAAAATTGCTTGAAAAGTACAATATACCTTTGCTTAAAATTTTCAAAAGTTATCTTTCCAGGTTTTGAGGAATTTTAAAAGGGTATTGCACTCTGCTAAGTGACTAATTCTAAATGAAATAAAAAGAAAAGAAAGAAAGAAAAGAGAGAGAGAGACAGAGAGAGAGAGAGAAAGAGAGAGAGAGAGAGAGAGAGAGAGAGAGAGAGAGAGAGAGAGAGAAAGAGAGAGAGAGAGAGAGAGAGAGAGAGAGAGAGAGAGAGAGAGAGAGAGAAAGGAAGGAAGGAAGGAAGGAAGGAAGGAAGGAAGGAAGGAAGGAAGGAAGGAAGGAAGGAAGGAAGGAAGGAGGAAAAGTTTTTCCAAGAAGGGGGGAGGGGACAAAAAAAACTAATCAATATGTTTTTTGCTTTTTGCTTTCATAGTTGCTGTTTAATTTAGTTCAATTTGACAAAGAAAAGGAGAAAGTCAACCTGAGAAAGAAAGAAGAGAGAAAAAAGAGCAAGGGAATATTTATTAATCAATTACCATGGATAAGGAACAATGCTAAGTTCTACTGTTTTGTACAAGGGAACATGGTCAGGTAACCCAGATAAAAACTCTCATTGTTATCAATTGTTGTATGATTTTCATTTGGTGGAAGCCAAAGATATCTTAAATATGGGGAAAAGACAGTCCCCTCCTTCCTCTTTTTAAGAAATGAAGAATTATGGATTTAGAAGAGAGAGGAAACTTAAAAAGATCAACTAGTTCAATCATCTAATTTTCTAAAAGAGGAAAATCATACTCAGAGAGGTTAAATGACTTGCCTAAAGTGACACCAGAATTAAGTGTTAAATATCTGTTTCAAACACAGCTTTTCATATTCTAAATTCAATCATCATTCCACTATACCAAATGTTCTTATATAGCATGTGAATAACTTTGATCAGAATGATTTGGGGATTTTCTACTCAATTCTATTTTGTATGGTTCTGTTCTCCTCTGGTAGTTGGGTCTCTAAAGATCATCTAGAACACTTCATGGTATAGCCATTTGGAGTCAGTAGAAAGCCCTCAAAGGGAGAAGGTCAGGTTGCATCCACAAGTCTTACTCAACTTGATTAATTTGTTCATTTTTATATGACATTTAAGGCTTGGTTTAATGTTGCCTTTGATGTTTCCTTTGTGCTCTTCCCCTTTTTAGTATCACCTCCTCCCTATTTATTTTCCTCATTGGGTTCTTGGTGCCAAATTCATTTTTTTAATATATAGTGAGTCACCTATTAGCCCAAATTGTCTATATATATTTGATCCATAAGATTAGCCAGTCAGTTGAAAATCATTTAAGTTTTCAATATGTGTCAGATACTATGCTATGTATCAGAGGTACAAAACAAATCAAAAGATAGGAAGAAGATCCTGACCCAGTGGGTTAGAAAGGGTAGTCACTCTTAAGTATATTCTTATATATTGCCTGGTTTCATCTATTTATCATTGAAAGCTCCTTAGATCTCTCAGGCTGTCTATTCCTTGTTCCTCAAACTTGCAGGAAAGCACAACTATTCCAGAAATACAAAATTCTACTTATCTTTCTGGCCTTAGATAATGCTATTTACTCTTCTGGTCCTTAGTTCCCTAATCAATAAAAATGAGCTGATTTAATTTAATAATCTCTAATACCTTCTAGTACTAAAACCAATTATCATTTTTAATATTATATTTTGAAATTATGTGTAATAAGCTATTGAAATATATTGCATAGTTTTATTCTCTACCATAGTCTGTCTTTTTAATGAGAATTTAAGCATTCTTTTAATATTTTTGTCTCAACTCTTGCTAGTTTGAACTAGCCTTTGTTACTGCTATTGATGCACCCATAGTTCTCTAAATGCTTTATTCTTTTCTCCTTTGGCTATGAAAATAAAAAGGTCAAACTTGATAAAACTGGGTCTAAAATAAGCAAAAATGGATTCAGAGAAAGCAAGTTTGTGTGCTTTCAAAAAATATAACTTTTGAACACAGACTTAGTGAAATTCTTTTTGGATTCTCAAATTTTGATTTTTCTTGTTTCCTTTTTCCTTGTTTTGCTCTAATCATGCAAGTCTGCTAAGAACATCTCTGTTGGGAGGGGGGGATGCTTGAGCTGGATTCAGAAGACATAGTTTTCAGTCAGCCATGAAATCATGGACCAATGATTGAACCTCAGTTTCATCTAACTTAAATTAGGATGATTTGAATCACATATTTGAAATGATTTGTTCATAGCTGTCTAACTATATCTAGGACAGTACTCTATGCTATTCTATTCCCTAAACCAGGCTGATGGAATCCTTTGCCCACATTCCAATGAAACCTATTTTCTCCAACTTTCCTGCCAATATCCCATTCCCTTGATCTTTTCCAGTTCTTTTCCTATTCCACTTGCTCACTCAAAAGTTCACCTTGATGTTTGAACTTCCAAAACGTTCTTAATGGTTCTAAGTACCAGAGACCCTTTTATTTCCTACTAGATGATACAATGACTGGTCATACTGACTTGAAGAATACAGATACATAAGTGATGATCCCTCCAGGAAGATACTGGATGCTAAGCCTTTATATCTATAACTGATTATATCTATTATATCTATAACTTTATATCTATAACCCTACAACTTTCACGTGCTGTCTCCTCAATTAGAATGAGTTTTTGGAAAGTTGCGATGATCTAACTTTTCCATTTTTAATTTTAGCTCTGATCTTAGTGGTTGCCACATAGTAAGTGCTTTGCTGGAATACATAAAGGAGGGCATCATGCAACAAGTTGGGAAAAGTAGACTATAGCCAAGTTGTGAATGCTTTGAAACCTAAGAGGGGAAACTGTAATTTATCTAAGAAGCAAGAGGGAATCAATGAAATTTCTTGATCAAGGGGAGAGATGCTCTCAAACCTGCACTTTTATAATTATCATCAAGTTTTCAACTTTGCTTAAGATGGGGCAACCAGGTGGCACAATGAATAGAGCTTCAGACATGAAGTTTGGCAGATTGGAGTTCAAATCTGATCTCGGCACTTACTAGTTGTGTGTACCTAGATAATTCATTTAATGACATTTGTCTCAGTTTCCTCATCTGTTAAATGAGCTGACGGAAATGGCAAACCACTCCAATATCATTGCCAATGAAGCCACAAATGGAGTCATGAAGAGGTAGACACAATTGAAAACAACTGAACAATAACAATAGCTTGGATTAGAGAATGGATTGATTAAAAGCAGAGAGATCATTTAGGGGAGGTATATTAAAATAGTAGTTTTTCCTGGTCCCTGAGAAAATTCCCTGATTTTTAATTGGGGTAATACATAAATTTATAAGTATAAGGTAGTAATAGTAAGTGAAATTTTGGCCCTGAAAATCACTGTCCCAAATATCAAGGCAGATAATTTGCAAACTATCATATATTAATCAAAAAAATCATATTATCATAAGAGGTGATGATTAATGGGAAGGCCTGGGCTCTGCTGTCAAAGACTTTTGGTTCTGTGATATATAAATCTCAGAGAAGTTCCAGATATCTATAATAAGACAAGCAGAAAAAACCAATGGTGCTGATAACTTTGAGATGATATGTTAACTTTAAAGTTTTACCGACACCTTTGAAGTGATTTGCATATGTTAATAAGCTAACACCCTAGATGGCAGTTTT